>NW_024015525.1:0-17837 GCF_000499745.2 Eimeria mitis
CAGCCATCGCTACTTGCTGTGGCATGCCTGTCTGCGCAGCTCCAATACTTTCATTCAAGCTCTCTTCCAACTGGTTCTGGGGGGGCATATTTTAACTCCACCACATGGGCTTCCTTCTGGGAGAGTGCAACCGCATTCCCGAGCAGACAACAGCCTTTACGAAAGGCGCCCTGCCTATCAAACATCCACCAATCCCAGCGACGGTGGAGTGGCGACTCCAGAGCGCCCTTTACCACGGCCTTGCAAACCGCTACCATCAAAAGGACATCCATTAAGCAATAGCAACTCTTCGGTTGCCAAACATGTACACATGTTCGTGCGTGCCCCCGCATTTCCAGAAGCCATTTGGGTGGAGAGGCAGTGGACCGGTAAAGCACTCGTCAGCGCGTCAAACCGTATGCACAGCGGCGTGTTTCTGCACAGCTACAGCGGACGTACTTCCTGCAGTTCAACAGGAACAGACACACTCTGAAAGTGCCCTTCGTATACACAAGGCAAATACTCACAGAACCAGCTTAACCAACATCATGCACCGACATATTCAACACCGAACAGAAAATATATTGTAAACTATGAACCGACGTTCTCACGTCCCCACCTGCGTACGGGCGCGTCCGCGAAAATGCCTACATATGTGCTGCCACGGATGCACAGGTTACCACGCGCTCGTTGAGAGACAGATCGGCTTTCTTGTGTATTGTGGCAGTGGCATGTCCAGCGTAGGCTAATTCCCTCTGCAGCGCGCCCCGCATCCCATCCTGCGGAAAAGCGAATTGGCAAAGCGTTATCAGGTGCGTTCAAACAATCAAACAGAGCATACGCGGGTGGGTGGTTCATGGTATCGGCGTGATCCAGCATCTCCACGCTACGAAATGGCAACCGTTATCAATAGTATACTACGAACAGGTAGCCATGGTATTTCGACGAACGCTAACTCGTGGTCTGCGCTACACCACGAAGCGGCTGCGTACAAAGCGTTGCAATGCAAGTGACTACACGACCAGCACATGTATGCGGGGGGAAGCACTTGACGCATACAGGAAGCACACACAGACGTGATCGTCGTGTTTGGGATATGCACAAGGCCGCAGCGCTCGCAGGCCAATTGGTGATTCTTCGTGCGTGCCGCCAAAACCATCGATGGGGGAGTCTGTTTGTTTAGTAAGGCACTAACGGCCTCTCAACTGTGCAGGGATGTTCACGGCAATGGGCGACGGGGAAAAGCAGATGGAAGGGATGCATTTGGCTCCTCAGCCGCAACTACTCTGTTTCGCCGGTGCACACAAATCAATCCGTGCATCCGGACGATGATGTCCTATTTGTAACCACTTGAAAATGCTGTCCACAAACCACTATTGCGCACTATCTGGGGGAGAAACAAAGCCAATCGTAACTTCTGCACAACCTGCATTCAGTGCGTACACTGCAGAAATATGTTTCTGTTGTTTTTTGCCATTCCACACCGAAATCAAGTTGTCCAGACTAATCAACAACATTCAAGAACAAGAAAAAATATTTTGAGGTTTTGTCTTGATGCCTCCTCAAGCCAACATGAGTTTCCCTGTATACGCTTGCACTTGCGCCAGATAGCCAGCGTATCCCTAAGATAAGAGCGATCTCAAACGAAACAAACAATGCGGTTGCAGGCAGAACATACTCCAATGGGTGCGACGATCGGCCTTCCCGTTAGAGCAAATTATGATCTGCCCTCCACTGTAGATTTTCTACATAGCTACGCTAAGACGCTACTTACGTCCTGCACATGAGCCCGCATCCGGCCAAAAGAAGATAAACGAAAGCTCACGTACGCATGCTTGCAAAGCGTTACCACAAACTTAATATTATGATGATAATGCCTATACTAACCATAAAAACAACACATCCGGGCCGTCCACGTTTCTCCTTGATTTCGTTTGTAGCTTTGTTCATGGATATTCCAGCAAGAAATACTCACACATCAGTTGACGGTCTCTAGCTACCAAAAACGCCAAAAACGTTCTTCCTTTCTGATAAGAAAGCACTCGGTCCACCTGCCGCCATCACTCGGCGCACGCTTCGTCGCCATATTGGTTGACAGGAAGAAGCCTACATCGGTTTTCTATTGGCGGCAAACCTTTACTGAGGCAACAGTGGAACCTCACGCTTCTCCCGGCTGCTAATCAGGTAAAGCGCTAGTGTCTCTACCACTGTTCAAAATGGAAAAGCCATGTCATGCAGGTATCGCCAGCTCACTACTAGATCCAGTGTCCACGCAGTTGTAATATGCTCTAATTGTTTCTACAGTGCCCGACAGCATACAGGCTATATTTCGAGGTACGTGAAGAAATATATAAACTATATGAACAGGCCCAATTCCTCCAATCACGCCACTCAAGTACTCGTAAGTAAGTTACGGTGCCGATCCATTTGAGGTAATGCCCCCCACGACACGTATGCTCAGCTGCGCAGGGGCAGTCGTGAGAGGCTATGGCCAACGGAGTGAGCAGCAAGCAATGATGGAGCCCCCCTGTAAAAGATAACTGATTTCAAGTACGCAAGCCAGCCAGTACGAGAACGATTCACGGACTATCTGCATCGAATAAGTAGCCAAAGCCTACGAGCCGCTTCCACGCTCCACGACTGTCACATGACTTTTGCGATGTTACGAGGCTTGCTATACGTGTCACGTACCTTTACTGATAAACGTACTGGATAACGTTTACGGTGTTCACCTGAAGTAAACGCGAAATCGGCCATATAACAACCGTGCAGACAGCTGTGGATGCCACTACCAACAAAACACGGAGTGAACTTCGAATGCGGCGATTTCAAACAGCATATACAGTAGTGATCTCCGATGCAGTTGTAATGTTTCTATGCAGTAAACGATACGGTGTTTGTGCAGATTTGTCAGGAGTCTGTGCAATGCCACGCTTGAACTTTCAAGTGCATGAGCGCCACTAAACAAGTATACAGGTGGGAACCAGACAGCGCTCCCTCTACAGTGCACGCGCTTGGGCGTACAACATTGACCACGGGGATGACGTGCATTACAGTGTCAGCGGTTGCCATATTATCGATAGACAGTCGATCGGCAGCTATAGACTGGCGCGGTTCTGGCATGCGACGATAGCCGAAAGCCATCGACGCAAGCCCATGTGAATCTTGAAGCTCGAGTGCAAATCGTGCATGTAGCCAGGTACGCAATTAAAGGCGCATGTCCTGCCGCAGTTCGTACTGCATTCGATTTGGTATCCAGCGTTTTACAAGGCAGCGGCTTGTCTCAACGCCCAGTGAACTGCAAGGCGGTCGATGTTATCAACTGCCCGACTCAGCGTACTGTCTGAATTACAGCGAAACAGAGCTTAGTCACTCTGAACCGATCGTAGCTCGCAGCATCGGCATGCGGATTGTTTGCAGAAACAGATGCAAACATGCTTGTTTCCATGAGCAGCTAGTTGGCTGCCTGTGCTCCTGAAAGCCAGCCGCCATCCACGCGGACTGTCTGCAGAAACAGACACAAACGTGCTTGTCTGAAGTTTGAAACTCGATTACAGATCGTACATGGGACAGCTGCGTTTTTTAGAAGCGTTCCGCCTGCAGCAATTGATGCCGCATTCGTTATGGGGCCGAAACAACTGGAACGCGGTGGCATATTTCAACTCCAGGCCCAACGTACTGTCTGAATTGAAGCGGAACAACGCTTATTCGGTCCAGGCCTATCGTATGCGTGCACTGCATATTGCCTTTGTCAGGATGAACATGCGTGTGATTCATGTTTATTTCCCTGAGCAATCAGCCGATTACCATTATCCTTCAAACTCCTTCAAGCGTTGATTTGCTAGCAAAATGCCCATGTCATGCTCGAACAGGCAGGGTCAGGCAGCGTTTCAAGAACTTGCACCACCATCGCCCTTCGCTGAAAAAGATAACGCCGTCGAGCGAAAAGCAATAATGTTGCTGCTTCTTGAGTTTGTTGTTCTGCAGTGGGCTGACATGCATTGCGCGCACCTTGTGATGCCTGCGTGCTACATTGGCACCCCCACGTACCACCTGCAGGAAACATAGGCCTATTGGTCACCCTGCGCTGATTATGGAGCTGTTCCTCCAGTCTCACTATAAAGGGCCAGCCTGTATATCCTGCTCGTTCATGCATTCACCAGGCACCTTGTTTTTTGGGAGCTTGAAGACGCGATAGGCGGTAGAGCCCGAGCGCTTACCCACACAGCCCAGGTGACTGTAGGCTGCAGGGAACTCTTCACCTTTCATGTATTGTAGCTGGAAGAGCGGCAGGAACGGAGAAGCGCGGGATACAACAGTTAGTAGTAACGGAGCGTTGTGGAACAAAGGCCTGTTTGCGTGCCTTTATTCCAAGAGCATGCGTCTCTACGTTGTCAAAGACAAAAGCGTCTGTGCCTCGCCTGAGTGAAAACATTCTGCCCGCATATGAAGAGACAACACCCTAGACAGTAACCCACAACGGTAGAGAATTCCTTAAATCGTGACAAAAGAGTGGTCCACTGCAAATATACCAACCGTGTTCATGCTTTTGTTCGTGATTCTCCGATCCAACGGCATCTTTTACTTAGGCCGTGTACCCATTTGACACACAATCTTCACGGGCGCAGCTTTTCCACACCAAGAAAATTGTTGCGGATGGGCACTTGGCTTCCGCTGTCAGTGTGTCAATCCACCGTCAGTATGCCATTCTGGAAACTACTATGCAACACACGAGCAAAAGCAATTCCACTTTCGCATAGCTCTAGCCTGTAATTTCCTGGGGCAAACTTGCGTCTAACTGGACACTTTCAAAAAAACTGACATCGACTGAACACGTAATCTAATCCACAACGATGCGAAATATCAAGCTACAAACCATGTACCGGACAAGGGGCCTCAGCATTCGTTCCCTCGCTGAAATCAATCGTGCATCCAACATTCCTTATGGCTCAAGCACTTCCAGTGCCTTCCAAAAAGCATGAAAACGTTCCTTCACAATCCACGGTTGCGCATATGGGTCGGTTTACGCACGTCCTGTAGCCAACCGAAGGCGCATACACCATCATGGCATGTCAACAGGATGACCCTATCTTTGATGCTTCATCCAAAACATTTATCAAGCCAAAAGTGCAGTCGGAGAAGGCATGATATAGGCTCCGCCGCAGGCTATTTTCCGAGTTTGTCGCCATAAACCCAGTCGCCTTCCGCTAAGTGGAGTCAGCGTTATGCACCTCTACAGCAAGCTTAACGAGATCTGCAACAGGCAAAAAAGGCAGCTTAAAGCGATAAAGCGTGACCGGCGACAGAGCAAGTGCCTTCAATGTTTCCCGTGCATAAGGACGCGGCGCACGGACAGCAATACATTTCTGCTGTTGTGCACTGTGCCCATCTGCAACAATGCGACATGTTTGGCTGGCTAAGACAACGGACTGCCTGAAATTGGAGCGAAATCACTTATTATCACCACTGCTCCAAAGTGCTCCAACGCACAGACGCAGTGCGACAGAGGAACATACATGGCGCTATCCCCCGCATGTTGTGTATTAGCGCATACGCATGGCGAAACGCGTCACCGCACTTTAACAAACGATCGCAAGACAGTGTACGCTAAACCCGCGTGAAGTTGTTGGGCCATACCGTTGCCTGAAGGCCACGATGTATGCAACGAGGCTAAATTGTTGTCCACGGCTAGTGACTATCGATCCCATCTAGCCGATGAATGCACGCACAAGCTGCAAACAGCGTTTGGTGAGTTTGGCTTAATCCTAAGCATTACGCTCGACTGGGACAGAACAAGGACGTTACGATTTTATACACACAAAGTATTCAAGAGGCGGAAGTTACGTCTGTCTAATACACAAAGCACTTGTGGTCTCGCCAAGCTTGAATGTATTTGTCGGGAAGTAGCGCACTTGCTGAGGAAAAATTGACTTCGCTCACACACAACGCTAATAATGCGTTTAACACCGCTTCATCTCATCGGTATCAACCAAGTGACAATCAGGAACAGCGGGAGCTAATCAGAACGCTGCATACGCAATGCGTTCCAGACGCTAGCATATTTGGCGTAAACTCGGGTGGTGTTCGACACAGATAGCAAGAAGGGGCGTGCCTCGTACGGATGGCACCTCCAGTAATGCCCAGGATATTCAACTGCGCCATGTCCATGTGCTAGCGTGTACACCGCCTCCTATGTGTCTAGCTTATCCAATAACGGCTCATGTCAATCAAAAAGAGACATTCTGCAGGATATGCAGTGCCACGATTATTTACCACATTACGCTGGCACAGAATTCCCGACGTAGGACACACAAGAAACTAGCCCTAACATGTAACTAGCACGTGCACAATAGTGGGCTCTAAGACGACATGGCAGAGACACTAAAACTCAAATCCACGCCAAGCGCCAGCACAGCTGCGTGCCGCAGATGTGTCTGACAGATGAACAGATCATGCAGCTAGCCGAGAGTCTAATCCATCCAGTTGACATTCGTGTACATGTCCCGAGCAATGATACAGAGACGTCGGGTGAAGCATAAAAGGAAAGCGTAAAACACTAAGAGCGTCCTAAGCACTGCAGATGCCGTTAGCCTGGACGGCGTTTACGGAACGCATGAACATCAGCTGAGCGGTTGCTTGAATATGCATCTCTGTTTGTCGCGTTTCTGCTTGGCTTCATAATGGTACATTAGGAGTCCCTAGCACACCTTATAGGCAGTGTTTTAGCCATTTCATCATACAGAAGAACACGAACGCAGCATTTCCCCATGCATTAGTGCTAACGACGCGGGCACGTGGTGGATCTGCTTTGATGCGACTCATGTGCTTTTTGTCAAGCATCCCTAATGAGTATATATTACGCATACACTAGCTGGCTTTATGCTTCTTTTGCGGATCAAACAACAATGTATAAGCGCCTTATGGACGGCTGCTCACTTGCTGCGGAATCGATTCTCTAGTCGCCAGTCCACAAGCTTCAGCACCTCATTACACTCCTAGCGTTCCACTATAGCAGTATTTCTGCCTGCCCAGCTGTGACCCACAGTTATGTTACAGGGCGAAGTACGGAAAACGCAATTTGTACAATTGTGTTTCCCTTCGAAGGCTGGCATATCCACCCGCTCCTAGTTGCATATCAACGAAGGCTGTTCTTAGATTAGTAGGTGGTTCTAAGACCCTTAGAACCACCTACTAATCTAAGAGTAACCGACACGTCGTCTGTCCACGACACAGGTTTCCGAGGTTCAGTGAGTTGGTATAGAGCTGCTCTTCGGCTGTGTCTTGAAATGCCATCGGAACAAAAACTGGCGATCCTGGTAAACACGAAGAGACGACTGTAGACAAACTTGTCTTTAAAACTGAGCGAGAGCCAACATAAAACAAAATATTCGTTCATTCCTGCAGTTCCAGTATCGCTGTCTTGCAAACATTTTTGATGGCTCCCGATTCCCGCTGCAACAGCATGCACCGAACTCGCAGACACAGCGCATAGACACTATTTTATTTTGGGGAGGAAAGTGCGAAATTTCGCTTTAACTACTTATCGAACGCCATGAGGCTGCGTTGCTCTCGTATTCACAGTTTGAAGCTGCAACCTGCCGCTAGCGGCGTTTGTTCCTCTTTTTCTAACGTTAATCGAAATGGCACTGGGAGAAGAAATCGAAAAAGCACTGGCGTTAAGAGCAAAGTGAATTCTATTTGGGGAATATTCCCTCAAGCCTTCGTTTCCATCTACTCTGTGCAGGGAAAAACAAATCCACTAAGCATGCAGTGCAAGTGTAATGCAAATGCCCCGGAAAATCTTGGTAGAAGCCAACCGCACGCCTTTCCTAGCCTGCATTGTCATCGGTATTTGGAACTGAAACGAACCCCTAGTTATCCAGTCTTGATCATCCCGAGAGACTATCGCAAAGGCCTCTCCTCTAGGCAAAACCCTCTGCGAATGCTTCTGCGTACATGCTGGAATAATATGCTTGCATATTCAGGCCCGTGCAACTTTTATAAACCAGTGCAGATCGTATAGCACCATAGTGGGCATGGCCCTTACAATGTGGTGCAGAAATACAAGTAAGAGTCTCAATTTATGGGGCAAGAAAATTTCAAAAAAAGAAAATATATTGTTCTGATACGAATGGTGTTTTTGGAACATAATTAATCAACATCGTCCGACAAGCTGCACGTCACCTTCACACAACTCGCCTGCAACATAGAGCAAGCCCTAATGATGCGCTCAAAATGGGTAGCAGGGGCACAAGTCTGCCGTCTGCAAAATGTTTGGAACAATTTCTTTCTAGACTGCCTTGCAGTGCACTTGCGTGACCTGACGGCAGCTTGTTTGCGAACATAGGACAAATCCAACATAGTCGAAATAACGTCTGTTGTATAGCGGAAAAAAACGTCTGGAGAGCTTTACCAACCACATTCCCGCCGGCGTATTACATAGGTAATGCAGGCGACACTGCAGATCTTGACAGTACATACACGCTGCAATAGTGTTAAACTTCGCTGCTGGTGGAACTCGTGTTTTCAATGCGCTCCAGCACACCGTCAGCACCGGCTAACCAACCAGGCAAGGAACCCTCTGAGCATCTAAGCAATGGATATAGCGCATCTCCCTTCTATCCGAAGGAGTCCCAGCTCAAGCACCTCTTTAACAGTGTCAGCTGCAGGCTGCTGCTTGACAGGTGCGGCCGGGAAAGGGGGGGTCGAAATGGTCACCTGTTACATTGGAGGGACAGCCTAGGGAGTTAAAAACATTTTAAAAACCTCTGTGCCAGTCATATGAGCTGGCTCCCCACATGCAGTCTGAAGGGCCAAGCTCGAATGGAAGCGGTGAGATTAACGAGAAATACTTTGCGACTACGTTGTGCTGCGAGCCCAGTGGGAACCGGAATAATCGCCTGCCACGTTCGAGAGACAGCCTCGTCGTCGCAAGGTATTTTTTGTTAATTACACCGGCTCCTCAGTTTGACCTTGGCGTTGGCGCCCCCTCAGTACACCCGACAGCAAAGTATGATGCTTTGGAGAACTTCTGAGTTGGGCAGCGAACTTTCTGTGTCATACAAGAAAGCAGTTGCGGTGTCATGCTTCATTCGACGCTTTGTGGCTCTTGTTGCATTTGATTTCCAAGCACCTCCACGTGCATACCAAGACAGTCACTCTCAAAGGCATGCCTTTCCCAGGAGAGCAGTCTTCAGAAGACTGCCGTTTTTCGTATCTCAAGGATGCTATAGTCAAAGTTTGTTCTGTGGGTCTGTGCGGAGTACATGGCACTACGGATAACAGTTAATATTTCTGTAATGCACCCTTGTAACATGTATCTCAAGCTTTGCAGGAACAGCTGCCACAACTTACGGTAAGCATGACCGCCACACAGGGTGCTAGTAGAGGCTGAGACCGTTCAAAACAGTACAGCTTCTCGTCTAACGAGGCATGGCTTGAATATCACCAAAAATGATTCACCTACACGAATTAACACACTTGAAACCGAAATATGTCGGGTACACGCTTGCTGCAATATACGAACCCCCAGAATGCGCACTTCCTATTGTAAAGGATGCACCCAACTCAAGTAACATATCCGTGCCCGATTGCACAAAAGTTCTTATGGGGAGGCTTCCGCCTCCGTGTTGCTGCTTTCTCAGTAGAGAGACGAATTCAGAAATGCCTTGCAACCACAGAAGACGGGCCGCTGTGATTCGCATCTAGCTTTTGTAACATCTGCGGGTATCCCGGGAAATTGCTGTTACAGTTGACCTCCACCTGCAAGATGCAACTACCCTACGCACTAGCTACAGATACCCGCGTGTACTGGATCGTGAGCAAAAACATCCACGTCGTAGAAAGCGTAGAATGGTACGCCAGTTTGCAATCGCTTCCCGTTGCAAAGGGATTTTCGTATGGTTGAAACGGGCATAAATGTTAGAGATACCGCATGTTGTTGTTCATAGTTAGGCTCTGAGAAGCAAGAGCGATGACTAAGGCGAACACCACACAACAGATTCCTGCTCGGCGCATTTGTCAGCTCTTATGCGTGGCACATGCCGTCGACAAAGTGGAGACTAACAGCAACCTAGCTTGCACTTTGGCAAAGGCTTCCTTCCAAAGGGAGCGTTTATCGTTGCAGGAACTCGACCTACGGGCGCTGTTGACATATAATTGCAACCGTGGTGCAGAAGGTCCAAGGGGGTGGTGTATACGTAAATTCCACTTGAAGTGGCATTGCTCGTCAAACGCCTGGAGAAGGCACCTACAGCAGTTAAAATGGCCAAGCGTGCAAACCGCTCGCTAACGTTGCTGAGCAGCTGTTGAATGCTCTAACGTGGTTTTCCCTTGTTTGTGCATAAGCAAAGGCGATAAATACCTGGGAAACCTGCATTTGAAGAAGCGCTTGATTCTGGATCCCGCCCGTCTCGTCCTGTATCGGTATCCTTCAGGTCGCTGCGGACTGAGATTTGCCCTTCATTTGCCACGGCCTTACAGCCTGGAAATGCGCAATGCATACGAAGCTTCCCGTGAAATCTTGCGCACATTTATGTGCCCATGAAAAGCCTTGAGTGCAGCCGACGTTCACCCTAATGGCATCCCTGTTATACAAAATTCTTCGTCAGATGCATCTTTGGCATCGACATACGGTAGATGTGCTCATACATCTCCAAATTGCATACGCATATGCAGTGACACTGTCGCGCAACAGCGCACATTCGCAGTCAACCTGCCGCCTCTGCTAGTGGCGCTTTTTCTGCACCTTGTCTTCTTGACCTGATGCGCGTCGCCACAGGCGTTGGCATGCGAAGCAGCTGGATTTACATCACGACCCGTGTTGTTGGACCTATACGTTTTCGATCCAATACAGCTTGAAGCCCAGCACTTGACTCCACGAGATGCGAAACCGTGAGCTCAGCCGGCAGTCAGTTTTCGCTGATTCGCCTGGCGATTCTCCCGATTCTCATGAGCCTAGATAAACGTTAAACATCGGAAATCGCCTTACAACCGAAGCGGCATATGTAGTTCAGCAGCGCAGTCATGCAAGCGCGCAGTATTTCCTTTCGATTTAGAGCGCAACCCTGCTTTTTATTCAGCGTAAGACGGGCGCACATACCATGCGGAAAATCTCTAGGTACGCACTGACTGTACAGTGCCAGAATATAGAGTTGGCTACATTATCTAAATTACTAAGGTTGGCCGCTTGGTATGTACCACGTGAGAGCAACTGCATTCTCGGCTTAGTGAATTCACCAGGGTTGATTTAACCTCGGAACGTTCTCCACAGCAGTACACGCGCTCCTCCACAACTAATACCATTTGCTAGCTCCCCAACGTACTCCCTGTGGATTTTTTTTGAGAGTTGCAAAATTTGAACCACAACACTGAAAGCCATGGCTCCATTCGGATTGTGCCAGCTCTAAATCTACCAAGCGCAAGTCCTGTCCGAAGCGGAGATCCTACTTGGGCTATTATGTCTTCGAGTGTGCGGGAGAAGAGCGTCGTCACCGCCGTCTTCTTGTCCTGCTTGCGAGTGGCAACGCCCGCTGCGCCATGCGCATGCGCATGCCTCACCGCACGAAATTTCATGACGTAACAAATGCTAGCGCGCTTAGTGCGAGTGTGCCAGTAGCTTGATTGCGAGACGTACGACTCACCACTTTGCTTCGTCTTACAGGAGCATCACGCTTTGACACAAAATGTGACGCCATTCGGGAAGGGTAGGCACAACATAGATCATTTTCCAAAAATGATAGGTTAAGCCTAAAAATTCTTCTTTCTCCGCACAACCTGAAGCAATCCGTTTATTCCTCCTTTTGCTCTAGTCTTAGATACATTTTTAATTAATAATATTTTTCGTTCTATATTATATACATATATATTTAAAAACTGAAATGTGATTCTGACCTACGCGTGTAGAATGACGCTGTCGCAGATGTATACAGGAAACATACACACGCGCCAAACTGCCAAGCACAAAGGAGTGGATGAAGCTTATGCCTGCGCTATGGTTGTAAGAAGCACAGAAAGCATTGGACTGCTGAGCCATGATGGGGAAACGCTGTGAAGCATTGTGGGTAAATTTGCTTTCGGGGGAGTTCTTTGTTTGGACTACTTCTTGGAGTTCGCTGTGCACACACGAGCGTACGAGCGTTGTTCCAGGCAAAAGTTGTAGGCGTTACCGTGCAGGATGCTCTCCTTGGAAACCACTTCACATTTAGTAGCTGAAAAGCGCAGTCTGACTTGGCAGCCCCAGCACGCTGTGTCGCCTTTTATCGTACTGCCTGGTCCACAGGAGTTCGGGGAGGTTCCAGATTCCGCCTACTCCAGTTCCGCACCTTCCTGTAATGTTTGTCAACAAGCGTTGCAAACATTGAGACGTTGCTAGGCCTTCGCCTCTAGGGCCATGCCGTAAGACACAGTTCGAACGTGGTCTGTCGTGCAGGCACTAAAGCAGGAAATTCATCTGAAAAGCCGTACTTCCTATGTTGGCCCAAAGACAGTGAACTCGTAGGTAAGTTGTGCTTGTGGGCTGGGAAACCAGACTAGCCTCCTTGCATTGCAAGGAATATACGCTGCTTAGGCTGACAGGAAGTAAAGGCACTCAAACGTTGATCAGATATCCATTAATGGCCCACTGAAAACGTGCAGCCAAGCAAGCCATCCCGTGGTACTTTGGATGGTATATATGTGCTTATGTGGCACCGTGGTCAACAAAAACCAAGCACGAGAGTTGGAAATCTCCCCAAACAGATCTAGAATAGGTGGCAACCCTCAATCGTGTTTGAAAACATATGAAAGGGCAGATTTTGTACGAAACGTCTGTCAGCCATTGAAGGTTTCCTGTTGGAGGTGAGCTTTTGCGTTTAAAAGAGAGACGCTAGAAACAACTATTTGTTCGCGTGTAGCATCAAACGAGCGAGCACTGTGTCACATACTGACAGTAACGCTACTGCGGTGCTGCTCCGTTATACTGGGGTACTTTTGGCTGCCGCTGTGTTTTCTGAGTTTGCGGATGAGGACTTCTTTGACATACATGCATGGCGTCACCAAATGATACACGCAATCAGGAAACCAGGAAAGCAATTCACGTTATGTGACTTCGCGCATGCGTGATCAGGCTGTTTCCAAGCGTCCGCTGTGCGTTCCATACGCCCCATTGACACTTTCGAGAGTAGCTGCCATGGCTCAGGTCTATGCAAGCCACCTACAGACTGGGCTCGCGCAGGCACCGACCTCAAGCACACTTTCCTATGGGGTTCATACTGCAGTATGTATGCATCACTGGTTGGATAGCAGTATCGATATCGTTGTCGAGCATCAAAGGGAATCACCGGTTTGCTTTATATCGTGCGATACGCTCATGGATTGCTTTTGGGAGGGTCTCAGGAGCTCTATGCAGGCAGGCATGTTGGATAAGAAATACATACGCACAGACGTTCGGATCAAACGTCTACGCTCTTGACAATTTCAGGCGTTTATTCCAAATTCACACAAACGAACTCACTGGTGCCACTCTGGCGGGGCTTGGGAAAAAATACGGACGCTGCAACATTTTGTTGCTGAGTCAGAGATCTCTGCCGTCCCATTCAATTCTCGAAGGAAGCTCATCTATATGTCAATGCACATTCATGAACCAAGACAAGATACCAGAATAGCATATGCGGGGCCTGAGACGGCAGTGGCCTGTTCCGTCTGTCAACGCTGTTTCGTTTGCAGCTGACGCACGCTCTGAGGGTCAGGCCAACACAACTACTGCATTCTAACCTTGGCTAATGCGGCTTAGTACTTCATGTCGTTATCTAACGTCTGCTACAACACACTCCCACATCTACGACTATCTCGTTTCTCGTCCAGCGTCAACGGGAGGAGTACAAAATAATCCAGACGGCATTCCAAACGCCTAGGCTTCATCTGCAACAGAGTGCTAGGCGCAGCATCACGCGATCGCAGCAGGTCACGAGTGCACCCACGCGGAAACCAAATTGAAAGAGGCGGGAAAGGGGCTGTGCTTTTACGTTTGCTGAACAGCAAACAGGAGCCTCTAATTACATTTATATACAGCCAATGGTCGGATGCACCAAGACTGCTTTTGGTTGGCTTCGCCCGGAGATGAGTATCCAGCGGTTTGACTAGGCCTGTTCGCAAGCTCGACGGAAGCTCGGAGAAGTTTCCCGTATTACGGCAACTTGGGAATTGTCTGTCTTCCCCGTCATCCTCGCTCCCACTGCCCCACATTGCTTACGCATGAAGGCCTCTTCTGCGTTGCACCAGGAAGCGAGGCCAAAACACTGACATTTGGCCTACCGGACTGATTTCATAAGTCCGAGCGTAGATAAATATGATTGTACAATTCATAGTAACCTGTACCCAACTCGTAAGTGATCTTTTGCGTTGGCAACAGAGCAACCCACCATCTGTAACAACAAGCTTTATATCACTCTCTGTAGCCAGTTGCTGCACCGAGAAAATAAGCACTCGGGCGAAAGAAATCGAGAATGCACACAGATCCAAGGCAATGTAAAGCATCACTACTTTCGGGTGTGCATAATAAGGCTATCATTGAGATCCGGTCACTTGGATGCGCATACCGGTTTGATGTTGAGGGTTTCCATCGCACCAGCTTGGAAACCAGATCAAGGCATATCGTGTAACAAGGGATTTAGTTCATTTGTGAAAGAAGCAAAACATGCAGTCCTTTCGCTTTGGGCAGAATGACGTCGAGCAGGGCCTAACTGCAATCCAAATATTTGTCAGTCTAACGTGATATTTCTTAGGTAATATGATTAGAAAACACAAAACCGACGCTTTCGCAGGACGCTACGCTGAAACATTGGTTTCTGAGCAGACGTTGAGTTTGGAGCTGGCAAGTAACAAATTGAGATGATGCTCATCTACCGTACTAAACGATATTCGCTTTATCATTGGAATGCGTGTTTGATGGCTTTACGCCGATGCAGCGGAATCCAAATAACCATACTCTCTATACTCAACAATTCAAATCCTCCTCATCTACTAGTGATAAGCGACTGAAAAACACGAGCAGAGACCCAAATCAACAGGATATTTCCATTTCACCCTACACGGAACCTCACGCATGCTTCTACCCTTCTATCTACCCCAAAGAGGTTCAGTCAGACTAGGGATGCAAACGGCTTTAAAGACTGTTCTAGAATGTCTGCTGGAAGTCCTTACCTCACTCGTCAACAGCATGTGTCAAGACCACTCCGCGCAGAGCCAATAACGAACGAGCAGGACAAGTGACCAGTCAAACGAACATCTGCACGCCGGCGTTCCAGCTGCGCTCTGCGCAAGTCTCAACAGGACATAACACGTATCCCCCACAAGTGCCTAGTTGTCAGCAGTTGTACCGCAGTTAGCGAAGTTGTGGGCCAACAACCCACAATCTGCAGCACACAAAAATGCAAGGTGCATGCTGGAGGCTCTAAAGTGTCTGTTGGCCTTACCGCCGCAAAAACTCTTTTGGAAATACATGCGCAATGCCATAGACCAAAGCACACCTAGAATATCTGTGTTACATGCCAGGAACAATTTTTTGAATTATAGCACGCGGAAAGGTGACCGCATGTACCATAAAGGCATACAGCAAATTTCATGAGTTTTGCTTATGATGGCAGCTATTGCTACAACAACGGCTGCTTAAAACGAAAAGGGCGTGCTTCGGTGAAGATGCACTGCTATGGAAGCGATGCTTCGGCAGCCAACCGATACAAAACACGTGTACAAAACACGTGTGCTTGGTTGTTGAAAGCGTAACTGCGCAAGCCCTTATGCCAACGCGGAATATGTTGTTTAACGGGTCTCCAGCTAATAGAATTGCAACTTGCTTATATTCCCCAGCTCCTGCAAGAAGTGAGAATGTTTCAAGAACACAGCGCTCTTCACTGCTTCTGCTAGGTTGCGGTTGACTGCTTCCAGGCATATGGCACTTTGTGAACAATCCACTGTACCCATTAGTTTATCCTTGGATGCCAGCGCACTCGCTTACGGCAGCCGCATTGTCGGAAGTTCACAAGGCTATTCTTCGTCGTTGTTTTCAGTTTCATTTCCTTCGTTGAGACCTTGAATGGCGGCAACTTCCTCGCCACAAAAAGTTGACGTGGAACACGGGAACAGTGTCACAAAGACTATAGGCAGCTCCCGACATAGATCAGACGCACCGCCTGCAGTACAGGGTCAAGCAGTCATCATCGGGTTGATGAGGCGGGAACACCGTCGCACTGAAATATGCCAGGCATCTTCCACAGATTTTGAAGGCGCGAGCTGAAACACTAAACTTTCGATTGCGCACACCCAGCGGCAAGAGGTCCGCATGCCTCAACTCCAGCGCCATTACGCCTATGATGCTGATTTTTCATCGGTTTCTTGGCACATTTGGCTGTCCGTTCTCTAAACCGTTTCACTCGCCACGCACTGCTCAATATCCCCCAGTCTCGAAAGGCACTGAATCTCGAAAAACGCGTTAAGGCATGGTATGAGCAGCGAAAATTGTCTATCCCTTTAGCATACCGGCGCACGCGTACCGACGTCCGACATGCTGCTGTCATCGACGCCATCAATAGTGTGCCAGGTGTAGCGCCAGATGTAGCAAAACAGGTGCATGCGGCCATGCTGAGCATCTGCATTTGGAAACAATGAATTCATTACATGCAAATGGCCTCTTTCCTTCCCAGGAATACGAATATTCCCGGCCATGCATCTACGATCCACAACAAACCGCCACTGCGCACTTGCTGCATTGCGAAGGATGCGACTAGCGCTAGATATATATAAAAGCACCGAACCCGTAAACATCGTCCACGACGCACGCGCCTTCAGACGCAAGCTGGCAAGCCAGCTGTAGCTCGGTCCCGCCTCAAACTCTTAACATCACCTGTAGACAAGCCCTGTACTGCCAGCATAGTAGACTCACACCATACACTCCCATTAAAGCAAGAAAGAAATCCCCACCCCGCTCAGCCCTCGTCTGGGCAGAAACTTACTACTAGTCTATTCTAAATGATCGGAAATCGCACCGGCCAAGCCTCCCCATGCATGCTATATTCAGTCAAAAGGCGATAATCACGGACATATTTTCCAAAGCTCCTTCGGTATGCTAGGCTCCATTGCCAAGTGTCGCCGCTTATTCGTGTAGCCGGAACATACAGTCTATGCCAGAGTACGGGTGTATGCGAATTGAAAAAGCAGGGTCGTGCCATTAAGGCCGCAACGCGAGGATCCACCAGTCTGCTGCCGACCAACAATGCTGCTTGAACGTCCCTGGCGAGCGCAACAGAGCTCACCAAACTGTACCTTCAAAACCCCCTAAGGCACGAGGATTCAGCAGCATAAATACCTCCATTTGAATTCCGCCCGGCATGGCTAGCTAATGGCATGTATCATCTACAGCAAGAGGTCGCTCTTACAGATGTCAATGCGGGAAAATGCTGCTTAACGGGATGACCACGCATAGAGCATACGGCTTACCCATAAAGCCAGAGACCATACTTCGACACTCTGAAAAACCCTCATCGTAAGCTTGCGATTGATCCAAACGATTCTGTTCGAAACCGGTGCACACCCGTGCTGTCTAGCACTTGCCATGACCCCTCAGCGTCCCAACACACTTCCTAATAAAATCGAGGAGCTAACGGTTAAGCGGAAGACCTCGGCATGGTCCACGCTTTTTCTCCTGCTAGTAGTGTACATATACACAATCACTGGGACGCCATCATTGACGTCCCAGTGAATGTGCCTAGACGCGTATACTGCCAACACCAGCCCTCCGCTGACAAGCAACGAACAAACAGACCGCCAACGTAACCGCCGAATTACGCGACCTCCGGACAAAAAACTAGAGTCCTCTTTTCCAG
>NW_024015526.1:0-3687 GCF_000499745.2 Eimeria mitis
TTTGCGAGTTCTTGTTGCTGCTGCTCGAAGTGTGCTCTGCAATCAGAAACCCAGCACTACTGTTGGGGATGTTGAGATTTGCTGCTTCTAAGAACGAGAAAGAGTGACTTAGTGTTGCTGTCACTTCATTTTCTGAGACACAACGACGTGGAAGTTTGTAGGTAGGAAGCAGCCATGATCTCGAAGTGTATCGGCAATCATTCACTTTATGTGTACGTTTTTTTACTTGTTCTGTTTAAGCTGTCTTTCCAGCCTCTCCCTCTTCTTTGCCTCCTCATCAGCAGCAGCGCGCCGATCTTGCAACTGCTCCTGAGTAGTGTACAGCTCCTGCAGACCTGTGAAGACCCACCACTGACCTGCGAAGGCTAAATAGCCCCCAAGGCAATGCTTCGAGTATTCAGTTAGTGAACTATCAGCACTATGGCAGGCAGAAGGCAGGCAGCGCCGCACAAATGTTAGCTACGGAGCAGTAAAACATCCTCCTTTGGCTTGTGGTTCTGGCGCTGCACCGATAGTAATGAACGCTCAGCTCTCCTGCTGGCTTTGTGGGAGTAGTGGGAACGCAGACGTGCCCTTAGCTAGTTTGGTTTCGAGATCTTTGATGGTCTTCATTGCCTCAACGTTATCTCTTGTGAGGGAGTCACTAGTAGACGTAAGTCTATCAGTCACTGCAGAATGAATGCATATTCACCAAAATGCAGACTGTCCTTCGCATAATGGGCAGTTTCTATTTGCNGTAAACAACAGGAAAATCCGATGCTCTCAACGACGATTTACTTGACTGTAGTTTGTCTCGCTCTTGCAGCAGTTCGTTCAACCGGGCATTTTGTTGTAGAGAACGTTGTTCTTCTTCGTCTATCCTCCTGAAAGCCTCACGCAATTAGGTTTTCATTAGGGTGACAGAGGCAATGGTGAGAAAAGCAGGGACTCGAATCAAAACGTACTTGTAGAGTTCTTCGATCTGCAAACGAAGTTGATTGGCTGCCTTTGTCTCCGCAGCCTCCCGCGCCTTTCCGTTAGCAACCTCTATCAAGGAGGCGCTTAAGTCCTGGAGGAGCACAGAATACTGTGGAAGTATTGAGTATTGCTGTGAGCAGAATTCTAGTCCATGGGAAAAAGCGCATATAGCGGATCGAGCAAAAATGGCACGAACCGTATACCTATCTAATTCAACTGACTCGTTTCAGTCTCTTGATTGTTTCCTCTTCTCCACTGGCTTCTTTAAGCGCTGCGTGCACCTGCAACGCGTTAGCTTGTAGAGCGGTGCTCAGATCCATACATCTAAATCAGCATAGAAAAAGACGAACAAGCCGAAAGCACAGATGGGCGAGGGCGGAACAGCCAGGTTGGAATCATGCGAGATTCCTGCTAATTCTGCAGTTTTAGAAGGACTTGCCGCTGCAGCGCACTTTGCCTTGAGCTCCAGTTCATTTTTCTGAGAGGCTTTAAGTGCCTGATGAAGCTTCTCGTATTCACGTCTCAAAAATTCTAGCTCTGGGTAAGACGCCAGCTCCTGTCATGCATAGAGTAGAGCATGAAAAGAACAGTAGATTGAGACTGCGGCAAAATTCAGAGACTGGGTCTCACTGCTCGCCTCAGCGAGACTGCACCAAAATTCAGAGACTAGGTCTCACTGCTCGCCTCAGCGATAGTTAGCTGGCCTTTTGCGAGAACACCATTGCAACGTTACTCGTTCGTGCTGCTACTTGTGCTGCTCGTCACCTTCAGCACATCCTCGCGTTCATTCTCTTGGGCCCTCATGGTTAGCTGAGCTATGTAGGAATCGTCCGCACTCAAATTATCCACTTTTTCGACATGTTCTGTAGTTCCCGCGGCTGAGGAATCCGTAACCACTGGAGCCTTCGTCGTACCGTTGCCCTCTGAGCTGAGGGCCGGATATGCTAATTGTTGTTGATCATCGGGAGAAGCGTCAGNGTCGTACCGTTGCCCTCTGAGCTGAGGGCCGGATATGCTAATTGTTGTTGATCATCGGGAGAAGCGTCAGTAGGAGAAGCAAATACTGCGCCAGAGTTGCCCTTTTCGCCGTCTGCATCCGGGGCCGAGCAGACAATTACTGTCCCTCCGTTATCGGCGTCGTCGTCCACAGACCGAAGCAACTCCATGGCACGCCGCTGCTCTACATCCCCTAAATCGTGTTCCTGCTGCTGTCTCTGATCGGACTGCTGGCTACTAACCTGAGCAGCATCGGGAGCTGCTGCTGCACCTGATTGCTGCTGCTGTGACTGGGGCAGATGGTCCGAACTCCGACGCGAGAGGTCGGACGCTTGCGTTTCGCGGACCACATCTTCAGGAGTGGCGCCGTCTCCAGAAGCGTTCGGCATGTGTGTCTGTGCAGTTGCCGGTGAGGTGTCTGTTATGCTCTCCGTCGGCTTTTCATCAAGGGCGTAACTGGCGCTCCGTTTGCGGTCCATTTTCCTGAAGGGCCGCCGGTGCCTTCCGTAATTCTAGTAGTCGCCAAGTCACAGACCCTCGACCTATATAAAGCACTGTGTATCCCTATCGAGATGGTAAGGAATGCTACGTTTCCAGCACTGCATGTGTAAAAGCCCTCTCTCGTCGTGAGGAAACTAGCGTTTCTTGACAGTCCCACTAGCTAAGATCTCTCCTCTAGCTCCCATCAATAGAGTTCCTCACTTACGACACAGAATGACAATATTTACACGGGTATTAGCAGCTGCGGCTGCTGCTGCTGTGGGGAAACTCCAGAACGGTGACTTGCGCTGAGGGATGCCAACAGAGTTGCAGCTGCAGCAGGAACAAACATTGGGGAGCTTCGTCTGGGTGAAACCCGACGGTTCGCCTATTGGATAGAATGGATTTCTCCTTGCTGTGCATCCAAAGTTCCCAGTGCGGTTGGTTCAATGCTCGTTCCCATAGGATCGGGGCTGAGGCCGAAGATGGCTTTGCGTTTGCTTGCTCCGCTTGCTCCTGCTCAAGCTTTATAAACGATGTTTTGTCTTATACCCCAGTTAACTTGAATATTCTTTTTTGTGGTAAAAATAATTGAAAATTGCCGCGTACTGTCCGTAAAATCGGCCGAGCCGCTGACTGCGAGCAGCTGGACCCAGCAGGGTCACTCCACCAGACTAATTCGCGAACCGTACGCAGGACCTTCGTTTCACAGAGGAAAATACTTGTGCCAGTGCCTCCGCCATACGCCGTGTGCGCGTCAAGGTTGACCACTCTTTAGGCAGCTTGTTGCCTGTGGACACGGGGACGTGGCTCCCGTCAAGCCTTTCGGAGAACAAATGCTACCATTGAAAGCTCCCTACCTAAAACTATTCATTTTTAAGACGAACTTAGGAGTGAACAACATTTGGCGCCTCCTGAATGTTTCTCCAGGCCTCGCCGCACCTCATGCCACCAGCGGTACAAGTGAACTTTGGTAGTAGCAAGGCTGGCGATGGCCGCGTTTTAGCTTGAGACAGCGGAGCAAATTGCTGGCCATTAATCGACTTAGAGGCAAGCCGACAAACGCAAATTTCTGGTGGAGCGGGGATAAGTGGGGGCAACGCTCTAGCAGGTCATCGACGGTCCACTTGCGCCACTTCCCGCCTTCTGAGGCGGAATTGCTGTTGCATAAGGAGAGGCGAAGAGCGGGGACAGAACACGCAAATACTGCGATGCTGCATTCAGCGAGGAAACGTTTCTCCTCTTGAATCCAGT
>NW_024015527.1:0-3683 GCF_000499745.2 Eimeria mitis
TCGTTTTATGCGGACCCCCGCAGACCCCGAACGACAAAATTGCTGCACAGCCACATGCTTCCATTTCGTTTTTGCTTTCCCGCTCCGAGATCGTTGGACCTTCCTTGGACATTCTGCCCGGCGCTTTGGCCATGAAGCTGTTAGCTTAACGGCGTCTGTGCGTACGTTTTTCGGCGAACAACGGGATGCATTGGCGCTATCGCGCACCGCTGCGACTTGGGTGAGACTAAGCCGCAACAACGGCACCGCCGCTGCGTCTGTATGTGTGTGCACGAGACGCTAGGTCGAACTGTGGAGTGCTGCACAGCGAGTTCCCGCTGATGGGACCTTCATCTATTCCGACACCTCAAGGTTGTGTACTGATGTTGTATACAGAATGCATGCTCGACTACGCACGTGAGTTTCTTGTGGGTGTGCCATCTTAATTCTCGGAAATGCCCGTGTGTGAACATCCGACTTGCGCCTTCCTCGGATACGTGCAAGGTTCTACAGTGGATGTCAGAAGTAAGTCCTTCACGCAAGGCAGACTAGTGTGGCAGGCGATCTATGCAAGACGGCATTCGGCGGCACCAAGTTTGTGAGCTAGCGGCGATTATGCGCCGACGCGGGTTGCGCGCTGGAATGCTTGCTGGAATNGCTCACCGTTTGGATGCTTTTTGTGAACTGTGGATGCTGTTGTTTTACAGCCGACTGCTCATCGCCTTTTGGTGCTCGAAAGGGTAGCAGGCGCGCTATTTGGCACGACAGCATAAGCACTTCACAGTCCGTTTTAACTCCATGTGGCGAGCTCAGCTTCATGCGTTTGTGTGCCTTTGTGACTATCTGATTTTGTTCGTGCTGCAGCGTGTACCAGCGGAATATGTAGACTGCGGAGGCAGTGCTTACGTTGGGATGAGCATGCCGTTTGCAACGTGTGGGGGCAGTGCTTGAGAAAGCATCCTTTTGGAGTCCGCTATTGGTAGGCTCGTGTGCGGTTTAGGTGGGCAAGCAGTCTATAGGGCGACGCCGCATAACTGGACAATTGCAGGGGTACGGAACACGACGAATCGACGAATCACCGACGCAAAGCGTGCTCCATGAGCATGCAGAGCTTTGCTCAGTATTTGGAGTTTTGACGGCTTCAGTGCTTTAGCGTACGCTTGCCAGCATCTTCCTCCCCTGGTCGAGGGCGTCTTCTGCGTCAAACCATCCCGGAGATTGAAGCTGCGGCGACGCGCTCTTTGAAGCCGGTGTTTGGTCTCGTATGTTGTCATGCAAGCACTCTGGTTGGTACGTTTGCCTACCCCATATACGGTGTGCAGCTGTCCGGGAAGAGGCATCAACCGGCATGCGGGATGTGAGCACATTGACCGGGTGGCCTTTGGCGTAGTGGGTGCGTTGTATTTGGAATGCTCGGAGTGCTTGATGGATCGACTGATGTCCCACCATGCATTCNGGATAGTGACAGTGCGTTTACAGGCGCATGCACGCACCTGGCCGCACTAACCTCGTTTCCAGCTGTCGCGCTGTGTGTCGCGCTGTGGATGTTAATAACTCATGGAAACGCTATATCAGTCCCCTGTACATCATGTTCTTTGAGCTCCATCTCCTCGACCTTTGACCAGGGGTTAACTCGCTGGGTGCGGCGTCTAGCTTGCAAGCAAGTTGGTGTGTTTTGAAGCGGTTTCCTGAACGTTATGCAGATTCCTTAAAGCATCTGCAAATCTGGAGAGCCCTTTTGCCCCGTGCCGTTTCAGAAAGTGCGGTTTTGTTGCCCCCGTGCCGATCACACGTGCACAGACGTTATATAAACTCCAAATGAGTACACAGACAGTTGGATGGTACTGCTTAGTGCGGACTGCGTCATCTAAAGAGACGTGCATGTGGTGCCGTAGCCTGCAGACAGGGAAAGCAACTAGCAGCAGCTGATGCGTACGCGATATGGTTGGTCCCTTGAGTGGTTCTTTACAGGGCTTTTCAACTTTTGGGGCGCGCGTATCTAGTTCAACTATGGGTTTTCTTTTGGCAGTTTTCCGCATGACAGTACCTTAGAGCCGTGCTGGACTTGGTGTTTCTTATAGGGTCATATACGCGTGTTTCCCTTTTGCTGGCTAGGGCACCCGGTTAGCTTGCGCCACACTGCAGAGGGAAGCTGTTTCGCCGCGACGTCGCCTGGTCACAATGCCTTCTGCTAGCGAGGATAAGCCCTCTGGACGGTTGTGATGTCGGTAAATCACTTAACACGCCAGAAGTGGTTTCCGCCCGCCGAACCGTCTCTGAAGGATGCTACTGATATCGGATTGTACTGCTTGTAACGGTGTGCCGTTAAGCACAAATTGAATCTCACAAAAATCTCGTCTTGCTCGGCTTGCAACGCTGTGCATCCCGTGTCGACATGTTGTGGCCTTCAAACCGTTTTCCTCTAACGTTCGTGATGTCCACACAACTACAGAATGTGGGTCAAAGGCTGAGCCAGGGTGGCCGCGTGAGTGCCACTCCTTCTTAGTGTGTCCTGCAACGATGATTGGATTTATTCCGGTTCCCGAGGATATTCAGAGCTTCTTGCCTTCTTTCTGCGCGGTGCCGAGGGTTCTTGCTCATCCTGCGTATCCTGTAGAGAGATAAATGAAGCCGGCCTCTCGTTTTACTTGTGCGTGCAATGCCTCCGGCAGTTATCGTGCTGCGATCAACCAGGTATCGCCTCTGTATGTGCCCCGTGAACCTGCGTTCTGTTATGTTTGGAGAAATGGAGGATCTCGAGCACAATCGGTTAAAAGCGTTCTGTGCTGTCTCGTGTGCTCATGCACCGCAGCGACGCAAGGGAGCGCGAGACGCATAAAAGCGCTGCACGGTATAAACCGGCTCTCTGCATAGGCATGCGAAGCCTGCTCTAATTCAGTCTGTGCGATGCCAACCTGCAGAGGGAGGACTGCAACAATACGCGTCTGTGCAGTTTAGACTTTAGATGCAGGGGGGCGCTGTAGCCGTTGCTTCATGTCAAACTCAAACATCCCAGGGGCGTAGCTTCCCATGGCTTTTGAAGGAGTTGCAGCATTTGCCTGCTGCCCTGGCGAACGGCTGCCAGGGCTCACGATTATTTAATCTGCTGTATAAAATGCGAGGAGGAAAGCGAAACCAAGTAACCTCCAGTTTTGGTATGCTGGTGAACTGTACACTATTGAGATGGGTGTGCACTCCAGCTAGAGCATTTCCAGTTTCAATCGCATCTACTAAGCAAGCCATCAACTTTGTAAAGGGCACGGGGGAAGGCGGCGGAGACGCTTAGTTGCATTGTGTCGGTTTGTTGTGGAAGGCCTTGCGGGCTGCCCTTGGAGGGGTGGGTGGTGTGCCGCAGCGCTCGAGAACTCAGGTGCGTTGTTTTTCTTCTACCTTTTGCATACACTGCATAATTGCACTGCATACAGGAGCAATGCAGCGGTCCAAGCGTTGTGTCTGTCTTCTTCTGCTCAGGTGCGTTGGTTTTCTTCTACCTTTTGCATACACTGCATAATTTCACTGCATACAGGAGCAATGCAGCGGTCCATGCGTTGTGCCTGCCTTCTTCTGTGTTTGCATGGCACTGGGGACGAAGACGTTGTGGCCCTTGTTGGGAGGACGAGATACACGTGCTGATGCAGATATTTATCCAGTTGCTGTGTAGAAGTGTTACGACTGCGGTCTTTGGAGGTGGCAGTCGGCAGGCT
>NW_024015528.1:0-3681 GCF_000499745.2 Eimeria mitis
GCTTCCCACAACCCGTAACTACACGTACCATGTTTTGTGAAACGGGGCTGCCGTATGCAGTCTGAAAGCAGCCGCGGGATATGCGATGTCGAGCCAAGACTAGCCTGCGCATGTCGTTGCTCGTCCTGTGCACCTCCTTCAACCACCTGCATTTCTGCTGTCGGGTAGAATGCAATAAGCAGTGATACTGATGTTGGCAGAGGCCAATATATTTGTGAACGCAGTGTCTTTGCTTTGGCGAAAACAAGCATGCCGGATGTGTGTATTCGTTTCCAGAATAGTGTCGGTGTCCTGCATGGACTGCACCGCACGCCTTAGCGGCCCTAGACGCCTTGAAGCAAACCGGCTCCAGATATATGCATGCTGCTTTTCGTGGCACTCTCGGGGAACGCAGGAGGCATGGATAGCTGAGGCATTGACTGTAAAGGCTGTACGTGGGAAGCTATATCTTTCGGGCGTAGGCGTGCAATTGCCGTTTTTCCGTTAGCAGACGTCGACCGTAAGTATGGGCGCTTGCAATAACTGATGGATGGTGCAATGCATTTGTTTGTGGTTGGGGTAGTGGGAGCGGCAGTAAATTGCGCGAGGTGCTCTTGGAATATCGTTCAGCCGTGCTAAGCACTGCGCTCAGCACTGTTCCTTAGAGCTGACGGCTGTAGCAGGTGGCACGTTTTGTCTGCGGTGGGGCTGTCGAAGCTGTGATCTTGAAAGCCCACAAATGTGGAATGCGAATCCCCGGTTTTGTTGCGATGACCGGTCGACTTTATGAAAGGGGGTGCAGTTGACACATTCAGCATTTATTTGTCTGTGCCTGCAGGTTGTACGTGTCATACGTGTATTATGTCTGATGATTGAAGGATCATTCGTTCTTGCGGGGTGTGTGGTTTTAGTATCACTACGGTGTTCAATAATTATCGGTCATCTGTTTAGTGCGAGCGCTGGTTAAATCTGCGTTTCAAAGCTGGCCTACTGTCAAGGGGTGGACCGTATGCTGGTCACTGCGTGCGCTCTCTGATGAAAGTTGAAACTGCCAGGGTGTGGTTGCGCAGTAGGTTATTTGGCATGTGCGGCATTGCGCGGAACTCCTGTCTGCTTGTAAGCGCATTGTTGGGTATGCGAGCGATGTGCAAAGCATCACGGCAGCCTCCAAACGGTGCAGCGAGTGCGTCATGTGTGCCTTGGACGAACCGGAAGTCATCCTGTAGCTTCGCAGGATTCGTTGCAACCTAGGTCAGGTTGCTTGCATTGCTCAATGTGTGCTCATGCACTGCGGCTTCTGTTGCATAGCTTTAAGGGCATCTGCAAAATCCCGCTTCACTATGCTGTAAACAAGTGCCATGTCGCTTGGCTCGAAGCATATGCAAAGTCAAAAGCAAGGGCTGTGCAACGGCAAGGATGTGCTGCTCGCAGAAAATGGATATGGCATAATGTCACGACTCGCGTACGTCCTTAACTGATATCAGAGGGGCGGTTGCTGGGCAATTTATGAGGCTGCGCGTAACGGCCTGCGCGCAGCCAGGGAATTGTCCCACAGCTGCACCCATCAGTGTTGGTGTACCGGCGTTGATCGAAGCTGCAACAAGTTGATACCGTGCGAGACCAATTCTGTCTTCAGAGGGTTTTCTGCATGTGTGCCGGCACATGAATGTGGCCCCAAATAGGTCGCTGACACCACCGGCTGCAACACAACAGGTTTAAATGTTTGCCTGCTCTACGTTGTGTTCCACCGTGTACTACGGCGCCATTCGACGCCCAGCAGCTGCAACACGGCGGCCATTACGTAGGCCAGCTGAGCTACGAAGGAGACCCGAGTTTTCTGCGTACGACTTTACCCACCTTATGCGTGGCTTCAGTGTCATTACCGGTCAATACAATAATCATACAGCGCATACCAAAGGCATGCTCCCGACAACCCGCAGCCACACGCGCCATGTTTTGTGAAATTGTGCTGCCGTATGCAGTCTGAAAGCTGACGCGAGATATGCGAAGCCGAGCAAGACTACCCTGCGCCTGCTGCTGCTTTCCCCGTGCACCACGTACACACACATACGCACACGCACCTGCATTCCCCTCACGTAGAAAGCAATAAGCAGCGCTAATACTGATTCTGGTGGAGGCTGATATACTTGTGAACCTAGTGTGTTTGCTTTGGCGAAAACAAGCATGCCGGATGTTTGCCCGCGCTTCCAGAGTCGTATCGGTGTCCTGCATGGACTGAACCGCACGCATCAGCGGCATTGAACGCAATGAAGCAATCCAGCACTCTACACATTTGCGTGA
Source organism: Eimeria mitis (assembly GCF_000499745.2). NCBI lineage: Eukaryota > Apicomplexa > Conoidasida > Eucoccidiorida > Eimeriidae > Eimeria > Eimeria mitis. The sequence goes on from NW_024015528.1 coordinate 2,281, forward strand.
TGCTTTTCGTTCCAATCTTCGGAAGGATACCGGGACACCACTTGGTGCATTGAGCCATTAAACCTGCAGCTTGTACGTGGGAAACTTTATCCGTCAGACGTTGGCGTGCAATGGCCGTTTCCCCGCTAGCAGACGTTCACCGTAAGTATGGGCGCTTGTTGAAGCCGATGGATGGTGCAATGCATTATGTTTTGCTCTGGGTAGTGAGAGAGGCAGTGCACTGCTCTTTCTACACTTGTAATCTTGTTCAGTGCATGGGAAGCACTCCGTGCATCATGTTACTTAGAAGTGACAGCCGTAGCGGGTGGAGCGTTGTGTCTGTGATGGCTCATTCTAAGGCGTCTTCGTGGATTGCCACAATTTTGGGGTATGGATTCGCGGTTTTGTTGCAATGGCGAGTTGACTTTATGAAGCGGGGACACGTTGGCATCGACAGCATGGCAGGGCTTGACGAGCTTGTCTTTCGGCAAAACATGGCGGGGAGGGACTGGTGAGCAATTCCATCTCATTTCCGTTACCCGGGCGTCGTTGCTTCTTGGGCGGACAGCGGACTATTGGTTGTTTGCGTACCAGAGTAAACCTTACAGTGAGAATCATATGGTTTCCGCTGCAGCCAGTACGTGGTTTCCTTGGATTCCGAGTGCTGATTGTGGGGCATTCTGCCTTTGTTAGAAGTGTGGTCTTAGCATGTGTTTGGGGGCGAAGGGTGAGGGGTTAGACGCTTAGTGCGCTCATTGGTTGAATATCAGGTATGGACCTGCGCAGCTGTAAGGCGGCCGTTCTATTGGCCACTGCGTGCGCTTTTTAATGGAGCTTTAAGCGGCCAGTGCTTCGTTGCGCAGTTGGTTGTTCGGCNTGAGGTGTATTTTGCGGACGTGCCGCACGCTCGTCCGTGCATTGTCGGGCATGAGGGCCAGATGCGATGGATCACAGCAGCCCCCTAACGGTGCAGCAAGTGCGTCGTGTGTATCCGGGGCTAGCGGATAGTCAGCATGCACCTTGGTAGCTTTCGGTGCAAGCTGGGTTAGCTCGCGTCTGTTGCACAATGTGTGAGCATGCAATGCGGTGTCTGTTGCGTAACTTGAAAGGCTTCTGCAGATGATCGGTTCACTGTGCTGTAACCAACTGATATGTCGCTTTGCTCGACGCATATGCAAAGGGAAGCACTGCGCGAATCGACGGACATGGTGCGTGCAGGAGGCGGAGACAGTATCATTATAGGACTCTTCAAAGTATCTTTTGTATGTATGCCGATGTCTTTCGTTTGCTGCCTTTGTTGCCACGAGACCAGTGGCCCAGACTCTTTCTGGCGCTGCGTTGCGCGTGACTGACTGCGTGCAGTAGGGCAGTCATGCCCAGGCTGCGCCTCTTATTGTTGGAGCACTGCAGTGGGATGAAGCC
>NW_024015529.1:0-3677 GCF_000499745.2 Eimeria mitis
TGTTAAAGACAAAGACAAACACAAAAAAAAGTGTGGGGTGTATATGACCGGAACATGGTCTTTGTCTTGAAGACAAAGACAAAGACAAGGACAAAGCATAAAGAAAAAGTGTGGGGTGTATCTGACCGGAACATCGTCTTTGTATTTAAGACAAAGACAAAGCATAAAATAAAGGTGTGGGGTGTATATGGCCGGAACATGGTATTTGTGTTAAAGACACAGACAAAGACAAAGACAAAGCAATAAAAAAAGGTGTGGGGTGTCTCTGATCGGATCATCGTCTTTGTGTTGAAGACACAGACAAAGACAAAGACAAAAAAGAAAGTGTGGGGTGTGGGGTGTCTCTGGCGGGAACATCCCCTTTGTGTTAAAAGAAAAAGACAAAGACAAAGACAAAAAAAGTGTGGGGTGTATATGATTGGAACGTCGTCTTTGTGTTAAAGACAAAGACAAAGACAAAGCATTAAAAAAATGTGGGGTGTATCTGACCGGAACACCCTCTTTGTGTTAAACATAAAGGCAAAGACAAAGACAAAGACTTTGTTTTAGAGACAAAGACAAAGACAAAACAAAGTGTGGGGTGTATATGGCCGGAACATCGTCTTTGTCTTAAAGACAAAGACAAAGACAAAAGCACAAGTGTGGGGTCAGAGACACCCCACACTCGTGTTTTTGTCTCTGTCTTTAGCAGAACATCGTCTTTGTCTTAAAAGACAAGAACAAAGACAAAGACAAAGACAAAAAAAAGCGTGGGGTGTATATATGACCGGAACATCGTCTTTGTGTTAAACACAAAGACAAAGCATTAAAAAAAAGTGTGGGGTGCATCTGACTAGAACATCGTCTGTGCGTTAAAGACAAAGACAAGGATAAACACAAAAAAAAGTGTGGGGTGTATATGAACGGAACATCGTTTTTGTGTTAAAGACAAAGACAAAGGCAAAGACAGAGGCAAAGACAAGGAAAAAAACGTGTGGGGTGTATTTGACCGGAGCATGCTCGTTGTGTTAAAAGACAAAGACAAAGAAATACACAAAGACAAAGACAAAAAAAAGTGTGGGGTGTATCTGACCGGAACATCGTTTTTGTGTTAAAGACAAAGACAAAGACAGCATTAAAAAAAGTGTGGGGTGTATCTCACCGGAATATCGTCTTTGTGTTAAAGACAAAGACAAAGACAAAGCATAAAAAAAGGTGTGGGGTGTCTCTGACCGGGACATCGTCTTTGTGTTAAAGACGCAGATAAATACAAAGACAAAGACAAAAAAGAAAGTGTGGGGTGTCTCTGGCTGGAACATACTTTTTGTGTTGAAAGATAAGGACAAAGACAAAGACAAGAAAAAACAAGTGTGGGGTGTCTCTGACCGGAGCATCGTCTTTGTTTTAAAGACAAAGACAAAGCATTAAAACAAAAGTGTGGGGTGTATATGATCGTCTTTATGTTAAAGACAAAGACAAAGAGAAAGACAAAGACAAAAAAAGTGTGGGGTGTCGCTGACCCGACCTTCCTTTTTGTGTTAGAAGACAAAGACAAAGACAAGGAAAAAAAAAGTGTGGGGTGTATCTGGCCGGAACATGCTCTTTGTGTTGAAAGACAAGGACAAAGACAAAGACAAAAGAATAGTGTGGGGTGTCTCTGACCGGAACATCGTCTTTGTGTTAAAGACAAAGACAAAGACAAAGACAAAAACACAAGTGTGGGGTGTATATGAACGGAACATCGTCTTAAAGACAAAGGCAAAGACAAAAGAAATGTGTGGGGTGTAGATGACCGGAACGTCGTCTTTGTGTTAAAGACACAGACAAAGACAAAAAAAGTGTGGGGTGCCTCTGGGGGGAACATCCTCTTTGTGTTGAGAAAAAACGACAAAGACAAGTACAAAAAAAAAATGTGTGGGGTGTCGCTGACCGGAACATTGTCTTTGTGTTAAAGACAAAGACAAAGACACAGACAAAGCATTTAAAAAAAACGTGTGGGGTGTTTCTGAGCGGAACATTGTCTTTGCGTTAAAGACAAAGCATAAAAAAAGAGTGTGGGGTGTATATCGCCGGAATATCGTCTTTGTGTTAAAGACAAAGACAAAGACAAAGAGAATGACAAAGACAAAGACAAACAAAGTGTGGGGTGTATATGACCGGAGCATCCTCTTTGTGTTAAAGACAAAGACAAGGAGAAAGACAGAGCATTCGAAGATATGTGTGGGGTGTGTCTGACCGGAACATCGTCTTTATGTTAAAGACAAAGACAAGGATAAAAACAAAAAAAAGTGTGGGGTGTATACGGCCGGAACATTGTCTTTGTGTTAAAGACAAAGACACAGACAAAGAAAAAGACAAGGGAAGAAAAGTGTGGGGTGTCTCTCACGGGACCATCCTCTTTGTGTTAAAAGACAAAAACAAAGACAAGAAAAAAAAAAAGTGTGGGGTGTATCTGACCGGAACATCGTCTTTGTGTTAAAGACAAAGACAAAGACAAGGAAAAAAAAGTGTGGGGTGTATATGAACGGAACATGCTCTTTGTGTTGAAAGACAAGGACAAAGACAAAAAAATAGTGTGGGGTGTGTCTGACCGGAACATCGTCTTTGTGTTAAAAGACAAGGACAAAGATAAAGACAAAGACAAAGACAAAGCATTGAAAAAAAAGTGTGGGGTGTGTCTGACCGGAACATCTTCTTTGTGTTAGAAGACAAAGACAAAGAAAAAGACAAAGGCAAAGACAAAGACAAGGAAGAAAAAGTGTGGGGTGTGTCTGGCCGGAACATCGTCTTTGCGTTAAAGACACAGACAAAGACAAAGACAAAGACAAAGACAAAAAAGAAAGTGTGGGGTGTGTCTGACCGGAGCATCATCTCTGTGTTAAAAACCCAGACCCAGACAAAGACAAAGACAAAGCATAAAAAACAAGTGTGGGGTGTGTCTGACCCAAACATCATCTCTGTGTTGAAGACAAAGGCAAAGACAAAGGCAAAGACAAAGACAAAGACAAAGGATAAAAAAAAGTGTGGGGTGTGTCTGACCGGAACATCGTCTTTAACTTCGTTTGCCCAGGAGGGGAGAGAAGAAGCAAAGCCGAAGGCATCGACCATACAGGGGATGGCTGTGCGTGCTGTGAAGCCCCCAAAGAGCTGCTGCAGCAGCAGCAGCACCGCGCCTGCATACCCCCCCCCTGCTGCTGCTGCTGCTGCTGCTGCTGCTGCTGTTGATGATGATGTAGATGGTGGCGATGGGGATGATGCTGCAGGCAAAGACAGACCTCCTCCACCTGCTGCTCCTGCTGCTGCTGCTGCTGCTGCTGTTGCTGCTGCTGCTGCAGGGAAAGGAATAGCAGAAGAACCCGCTGCTGCTGCTGTTGCTGCTGTTGTTGTTACTGCTGCTGCACCTGTATCCCCTGCTGCTGCTGCTGCTGCTGCTGCTGCTGCTGCTGCTGCTGTGTAAGCATCCCAGCCCCAGCCAGAGCCCGCTATGCGCCATACAGCAGCAACACATACATTAACAGCAGCAGCAACAACAGCAAAAAAGGAGACAAACTGCAGCGTCATGGTGTCTCCGAGGTCAGATGCTGCGAGATGAAGGCCTGCTGCTGCAGTAAGGAGATACCCCAAGGAGACTCCAACATAATTAAGACAAGGTACACAATCTGCTGCTGCTGCTGCTGCTGCTGTTGCTGTTGCTGCTG
>NW_024015530.1:0-3674 GCF_000499745.2 Eimeria mitis
CACTCTTTGAAAACTTTGTAAAGATTATATGTTTATTGTATATTTATTTACTCTATATTTACTGCATATATATTAAATATTTTTCGTCGATTTATTATGGATTTATCATGTATATATAGTGTTTGAAGTTTATGGTTATCCTTAGGATAGTATGATATGTATGGATGCACGACAAAGCGGCTCCCCTCGCTGCACCCTGCAAGCTAAATTGATTGGTGCGTAAGCCCCCTCCCCTCTACTCGTCTGATTGAGTTTTATCTGTGTGTGTCCGTCGGTGTTTCTTGGGTGTATTGTATGCATTCATCTGTCTGTGAGTCTTATTCGTCTCGGTTCGCATCCGTGCGTGCGTGTGTTGCTAGTTTCTGGGGTTTAGAGCCTAGCGTTTGGTGTCAGTGTGACTGATCGTTTGCTACTGCTAGAGAGCCCCCAACTTTCTCACGCACAGCCTGATCAATGGAGGTTTTATCGTCTCCGTTGAAAGGCGGATGCCCCGAAAAAAGAATAAAAAGAGCGACACCCAACGCCCACAAATCGCTGCGCTCGTCCCCCTCCACCCCGTGCAGAATCTGCCAGGGAGAGCGGTAGTACAGCGTGCCCTCAACAGACAGATTGGCGAACACCTGAGAAACAAAACAACAAATGACGCAAAAAATAGGGATTTTAAACAAGAAATAAAACAATGTATGAATCACGACTTTCAAACGAGAAACAGAACAGCTCATGTCTGCGAGAAGAACGCCAAAGGAGAAATACAACGAAGACGAATCCCGAACACAAGAAACAACAGAAAATGACTCAAAGAGGGATTTCAAACGCGAAACACAACGGAAAATGACTAAAGAGGAATTTGCGGGTCACTCGAAGAGAAATTTCAAAGAGGGGAGAAACGCAACAGAAAGCGACTTGATATAGATAACAGTATATATAAGTGGTAAACATAATATCATTAGCAGAAACCCCAAAGGCAGGCAAGGGGAGAAGTGCAGCATGCAGCAGAAAAACCGAAAGAGAACAGCAAAGGCACGAGCTGCGCATAGTCACAGAGGTGTACAGAGAACGAGAGGCAGGCACAGATACAGCGAGAGAGATACAGACAGATAACGAGAGGCGGAGAGAGACAGACACCAAAAGACTATCTGTCTCTGCCTCTGTCTTTCTCTTTCCCTCGCCAGCTGGCTGTCGCATACACCCAGAGACGAAGGTAGGAAGCTGAAACGAACACAAGAGAAGGAATGTCAACATGAATGAAGACGAACCTTCTGCCTTTGTCTCCCCCGTACTATTTTCTTTGCAAGTCCAAAATCTGCGAGCTTTACAATTAAATTTTTTCTTCGAAATTTGCCGACGAGAGAATGCGTGGAGTCGCTGGGGCTGTCTCTAGCATAAGGTAGCGAGAAGTTTCTGCTGCTTCTTTCTGTCTCTCTATCTCTATCTTTATCTCTGTTCCCCAGGCCCCGCCGCTTCCTCATCACCATCGGCACCACCGAAAGAGCATTTAAGCTGTTGCTGCTGCTGCTGCTGGTGATGCTGTTGCTGGTGATGCTGTTGCTGCTGCTGCTGTGACCAAAGTTCCGTCGAAGGCCGGGGCGGGATCTGCTGCTTGCGCAGTTGATTCTTTCCTGTTCCTGTTGCAGCAGCTGCTGCTGCTGCAGCTGCAGCTCCTGCTGCTCCATCAGCGCCGCCTCTTCCTCCTCGCTGCTCGCTCCGTCTCCCGTTGCTTCGGAGTCGTCTAGTTCTGCTGCTAGCAACATATTTTCGAGTTTTATATCGCAATGTGCGATCTCTCTGCTGTGTAAATAACGCAGTGCACACAACATCTGCCCTGCTATCTGTGCGGCCATCTCTTCGCTCACCAACGGCCGAACGCTTGATGCTGCCGCTGCTGCTGCTGCTGCCGCTGCTGTTGCTGCTGCTCCTGATGCTCCTGCTGCTGCTGCTGCGGATGAAGAAGGGGTAGAAGACGATGCCGCCAGTCCAGCTGCTGCTGCTGCTGCTGTTGCTGCGGCAGCTGCTGCACCAGCTGCAACCGGGCATGCGCCTCGCATGCTGCTGCCTGCTCTGCCGCTAACGGGAACAGCAACAGGAGACAGAGGTCGGCTTATGTCTCCTTCCATTGAATTTGGTGTTGTTGCAGCTGTTGCTGTTGCCACTGTTGGAGCCGAAGACGGCTGGGCCATGCCAGACTCAGCAGGGATGGCGCCATTTTGCTGTTGCTGTTGCTGCTGCTGTTGCTGCTGTTGCTGCAGCGGCGTCGGATTGCTATCGTGAATGGAACAGAAGCTAACTGTGCGCCTTCGCGAGTGTCTCTGTCTCCTTCTCAGGCGTCTGTCTAACCACTGGTGCAGATCGCCGCCGTAGCACGTCTCCGTCACCTGTACGTACACCCCAACTCGACACTGCTTGTCAGCAAAATGCAAGCTGCTCGAAAAAGAAGCAGCAAATAGCGACGAACAGACGGAGATAGAGGATGGAAGGAATGATAGAAAGAGACAGACACACAAAAGCAAAGAAAAAAACCCAACCAGCAAAGCCAAAAACACAAGTACACAGAATAGCAATGCATAGATGCACAGACATAAGTGAACACAGAGAGAAACATACAATAAATAATATTACAAAACAGAAAATGAAGAAACGACGACAGGAAGACAGCAACGGGTATGAACAGACACAAACAGCAGCAGACGCAGCAGTGGCTAGCGCCAATAGAAAAGAAAAAGAGAGAAACAATGTGATACGAAAGGTGGAGGCATGCAAGTAAAAGTAGATGCAGCAGGAGAAAGAGTGATACGCCACAAAGAGAAAGATATATGCAAACAAAACAGAAAACAGTAGAGTGAAAAGACACAACAGCAAACGCAACAGAACATACACCAGACGAACGCAAGAAAAACAAAACAGACGAACTGCGAGATAAGTAAAGGAGAGATAACCAATGTGGAAAAAGGGAAAAAAGATACAAACGGGAACAAAGAAGAAGAAAGAACACACAAAGAGCAACCAAGCGGAAGAGGAAAGATACGAGCAGCAAAAAAAAAAAAAGATATAAAGAGGAGCTGCAGCAGGTACGCACATGGTATACAGCATCAGGATCTTCGAATACTTCAAAGAGTCTGACGATGTTGGGGTGATGAGCCTTTCTTAGAAAGGTGACCTCGTTACGAAAAAGACGAACACCTTCAGGCTGATCTCTGCTAACACGTTTCACTACTCGACGAACACCAGAAAGTATATCTGTTGCTCTATACACCCGGCAAGCAAAGGATCCAAGGCCTATTACTTCATCCAGCTGAAACAAAACAAAACAAAACAAAACAAAACAAAACAAAACAAAACAAACAAACAAATTCATATATAAACATATTTCATACATATATTCTGCATATCCTGCACTGAATATACACGCATCCATATGTGCAACAGATAAATGCATATTATTGTAAATATAAATGCATGCATAATATTACAAGTAGAAATGCATGCATTCAACTACATATGCACGAAACATGCAAGTATGTAGAAGCAAACTGAGAGAGAAGATGCACAGAAGCCCAAATGAAGGATGGCTTCAGCGTACAGAGAGGCGGAGCTAGTACATGTGTAACCGCATACATGCGTTGTTTAGGTGTATATAAACAAAAAAAAAAAAAGAAAAAAAAAACAACAAGGAAACA
>NW_024015532.1:0-3661 GCF_000499745.2 Eimeria mitis
TTGGCGAGTTTGTGGTTTTTGGGTGCCTCCATCCGAATGGCTTTTTACGAAGTGTCGAGTGGGCTTCCAGCAAGTACGTTTCATTGTTTGCGCAGGTGGAGGTAGTTTTGTTTTAGGTGGTCGTATCGTGGCTTTCAATGAGGCATTTGCGTTGCCGCATAATGCTTTTTGAACGCTTTCGCCCTGGTCAGTCATGCAGTTAAGGGCAACAGCGAAGTAATCGCCCTCCAGGGAGTATGCCTATCACAAATGTTATGACGCATCAGATGGCGAATGCTAGGTGCTATTTTAGCATGTGTCGTTTTTTTCGTTGTTCGGGCAGTGCAGTGGAATAGGGATTCAGTCGGTGCGCATAACATGGGGACGGCGCTCACTTGATTTCCAGGCAGTATGTGTTGCAGCAAGCTGCGGGGCGCACCGGCCAGCGCTTTGGCTTTATGCATGATTGTTTAAAGCAAATGATCACAGTTCGGTGTCGCTGATCTCAAGCGGTCGGTACACAGTGAGTTTTTTATTTCGTCTTCAGGCAGTACGTAACGGTCGAGAGGATTTCTGTTTATCGTATGCCTGCTTGACATTTATGTAGCGCAGGGGTACGTTTTTCTCTAAAAACGTGCTGGAGGTGCTAGAAACTCCCTAGCATCTAATATTTACTCGATATGCGCACCCACATTTACTACGAGCGGACTTCCGGTACGGCGCGGATGTCGCAAATGCGCAGTTGGCTGTTGTCAATCATAAAACATTGGTTTCTTTCTTTATTAGCTTAGCACCATTTGTGCCAATTGTGGCAAATGCCAATGTTATATTACTGCAGCGTATTGCGTGTGATAGGTGCTACGTCAATGTGATAATACTACAGCGTGTTGCGCGAGATACGGCAACGTTTATTCCAGGCAGTGAGTATTGCAGGAAGCCATGCTGCGCATCAATCAGTGTGTTGTTTTTATGCAGGGTTGCTTGCGGCCTGCTTCCCTGTTTTAACATCGAACCCGCAATGTATAGCGTAAGCTTCTTCAGACAGTTTTCCATATTTCCGGTTCGGTAATCCAGAACGGATGGCGCGCAGTACATCTTTATGGTATCGGGAGTGAGATGCGAGACTTGAGAATGGATGTTCATCGTCGATGTCGTCTATTTTTTCCTATGTGGTTTTGGGTACTTTGATTACGGTTTGTGACAATTCGAGCATGCTTATCACCGATGACGTGCTATAACGGTTTGTTGCCAATGAACTGGCGGGTATTACTCTTTCTCCAGCCAGCGCGTGTTCTAGGAAGTCATTATTGGATTTGGCCAGGGTCTCGGCAACATAACTGCTAAGGTTAAGAATTCAGTTTCTTTTATATAGCGGGCGTCTAGAGGGCATCGTACTGCTCAATTTGTTGCATCTGGTTCATGTTCGTGCTGCTGTCGGATGCAGCTACTTGGCATGGCCTGAGCTGTCGTGTGTGCTTCGTTCTAGGGCTTTGAAGTAGAGCCTCTAGCTGGAACAGAAACCTGGTGTTCTTTTGGCGCATGTGATGTTATCCGATTGATACATCTTCGGGGACGCGGCAGCGAATCGATTTCTACTGAAGTTCGATGTGGTACTCAGGCTCCGCCCTAGTAGTTACGTGTACCTGATACGATTGATGTTTCTGTAGAAGGTATGTTTACAACCTGCAAGGATTTACATCCTCGTGGGGCAGCACCCACCTTGAAGAGCTCGTCTATTCAATATTGAGGAAGGAGTTGACATTTCAACTGTAATGTTGTGACGCCTTCCAACGAGTGCAGCCGGTAGGTCGGAAGTGCCGATTTAATGGCAGGTGCTCGACTAGAAATCTTAGTAGAGCTAAAAGTGACGGTCGTGGGTCTTTTCTTGGCCTCACGAATTGTAGCCTCTACAGGAGTTGCCACTGGCCGGGCAGGTCTAAGTTTCTTGGAACAGAATTCCAGAGAGGGTGACTGCCGTTCTTTGTCCTGCTCCTTTCTTGTGAAAATGCTGAGGGAACGGGGCTGCTAGTTTGAAAGATACTCTGCATTAACTGTCCTTCGACTGGCTTCCTACAGCAAATCGAAACCACAACACTTGTGGTCTTTGTATTTGCAGAAGGTGAGTGTGTGGTTGGTTGCCTCCGCGCCTGGTGGAACAGTATCTCTATTACACTTTCAGGGATGCAAAGATTGGGTTGTTATTCTTCGTTTGCTCCTGGTATTGTTTCGTTGCTCAGGGAGTGGGTTGAGGTTCACCATATCGCACTTCGGAGATCCTGCACTGCAAACTGCTAGAATCCCGAGCTGTGCGAAAGCACTAGATATGTGCTTACAGTAGCTTGCGCCGTAACTTTTATGCGTTTCAGATTTGCAGAAAATGAGTCTGTGGTTTGTTGTCTTTATTCCTCGCGGAACACCATGTCAATAACTACTCAATCGTTCCATGCCTGAAAGCGCAATTCTTCGTTGTCGGGAAACGGTTTGGTTTGCTGTTGATAGCATTTCCTTCCTCAGGGAGTGGGTTCATCTATATATCGCACTTAGGGCATGCTGCATTGCAAACTTTACCGTAAGTGCAAAGCTACTGCATTTGCGACCCGAGGTGATTCCGTTAGTTTGCGCCGTAACTTTTGTGGATTTTGGAATCTGTAGGATGAGTATCAAGGCGGCGCTGGAAAGGAGAGACTTACGCATTGAGGTCAGCTACAGCAGGCATTTCAGCCCTCGGGGCTGGGAGAGATGCGCCGTAGTTGTCGGCCATTTTCTCGTCGGTCTTCTGGTTGCTCGTCTGGCAATTCGCGATTGGATTTAGAAAGCAAAAAAGAGAAAGTTGGAGTGAGCAGACAGCTGCTGCCTTCCGTTGCTTCTCACTATGACCTGCATATACTGACAGCTAAAGTGTAAATAATGTATAGATGGATAATAGTATATATCACCATATGTCAAGATCTCTCTAGGCCGCTGTCTGCTGTGCGCGTAGTAAATATATAAATGAATATATATATATATATATATATATATATATATATATATATATATATATATATATATATATATATATATACAAGCTACACGAGTGCCTTATGTATTTGTTGTAAAACCATTTTATTCTATTTTCGGTTTCAGGAGGACATGTGGATTTGTCTTCTGGAGGAACTGCCTGACCGTAAACCCTAAACCCTAAACCCTAAATATTAAACCCTAAACCCTAAACCCTTGAAGTGCAGAACATCATGTCGCATTATTTAGAATTATTGATGGAAGGAAAAGAACATCAGATCGCCTCCGCCGGCCCTAGTGTCTGCGGTGTCGAAGGGTTTAGGGTTTAGGGTTTAAATAGTTTCTTAAACCCCAGGCCCAATGAATGCTCTTTGCATGCATTTTGTACTTTTCTTTCTGCTGCAGAGTTTGCGTTTCGACGCCCTGACTCCCTTCAGCTGCTGGACTTGAGGCGAGCCGGTGAGGCTCTATCTCTTTTTGTTGTGGCGTTAGGCTGCTTAGGCATTGTTGCTGCAGCAGCGGCTGCAGCGCAGCTGCCGCTGCTTCTGCTGCTTTAGTTCCTGCTAGCAGCTGCTGATTTTGCTGCCGCTGCTTCCACTTCTACTGCTGCTGCTGCTGCTGCTGCTGCTGCTGGGGTGTACGTACAGCTCGTCGTGCGCTGCTCGAGCTCTGTCGCGGCGAA
>NW_024015533.1:0-3652 GCF_000499745.2 Eimeria mitis
CCGTTTCCTTGATAAATATATTATGTCGAAGCAAATGGTGTTACCGCATGCACTGCTAGCTACGCCCGTCATGTGTTTTGAAAGCCATGCATTGTTAAAGTATCCATACTGTCCAAATCCGGCAGGCCATGCCCTATGCGGGGCCCTCGAATTGCACATTGACGTGCATCTGTTGTTGGTTGTTCCCTGAAGTGTTCTGTTTTTGTTTTCAAGCTGTAGCCTGACTGTAGATACATTAAAGAGGCAAGTATCATTGGAGACTTTGAGAAACCTACACAAAAACGTTATTCGTGCGGAACTGCTTAGAGCGATATGGGATAGGCGGGCACGGACTTGCCTACTGTCATTTCACAGGCTAAAAGCACGAGCGAATAGGATCGTTTACCGACACAAGCTGCAGGCCGTTCGTATCGGCAAGAAAAACTGCTGGTGCTGTTAAAGGTAGGTGCCAAAAATGTCTAGTGCATTTTATACTTGTTTTCTGCGCCGAAGAATACTGGGATGCGTATAACAGAAAGTATGTTTGCTCCGTGTTCTGCGCCGCTCGTTACATGACGGGTCTGTGATATCTAGAATGCGTTGCTAGTCTACAGTAGGCAGAAAATCCATTTCAGTGGCGAGATAGGTTTTCAATCCGCTCGTGTCCATGCTACTTGGTCATCTAGGACGGCGTTGAGCTGAGAGCGTACCTGCAGCTGTAACATTCTGTGACCCAATCAGTCACGATGTTGCGAGGGATTGCATGCAGTTGCGAGCATATTAACTCATAATTCATGTGGTTAAGCTAGAAATAGGTCACCTTGAGTGCCCGCCACCGAAAGGAGTTCGCGTTGCCGCAGGAGGTGCGTCATCGATACCTCATAGGTGGGTCATTTGAGAGTCCATATATTTATTGTTCAGCAGTAGCATGTGGTCAATTACATTAAGCACCTTCGTTATCGGATATCTGCGGATTTTTCATTTTTAGTCTCACCTGTGACTGATCCTTCGGTGCCTTCCCTATAATGAATAGCCCCAGTGCGCTCATGATAACCGTGAAGCACGCACAAGGACGCCCCATTATGCATCTGCCACTGTTTACCTTCTGGAATGTCTTCCTTCACTGGCATACAAGCCTTTTCGCCTGAAAATCCGTCCTGTAGGGATGCGCATCGTGACGAGCATCCCAACAACCAGCGGTCGCAGCTATTAGAATGCTCAGTGCGATGTTTCGGTGGACTGCTATGAGTGGCTTTGTTATGTCCAAAAAAGTCCTGCATGGTCTAGGCGATACATGCAGACGGTCGCCTTACAGGTGGGATTGAAGAGGGAATAGCATACGACATAGAGGGTGCGTTTTAGCTTGTGTAATTTTTCATCACGGGGCCCAATGCGCGTTCAGTAGGTGTCTGTTCAAAGTCTAAACATGCAGCGCCTCTCACGGAGCACCCCTTGTTTCAAAAACGCGTTTCCTGCTTATTTTTTCCTGGCGTACAAATGCCTGCCGTGGCGTCAGGTGTGCATGGAGCTTGATAGTTTGTTGGTCCTACAGAGAGCAACTCAGCAAAAGCGAAGTCCTTGTGAGCACGCTTAGCACATTCAGCGTAATGCAGTGTACCAGTAGGCAGCGCTTGCAAAATTTGTACAGTTGACAACGAACAGAATTAGCGGCAGTGCTCCCAGATACGCAAAATATGTTTTCTTCCAGGCGGTGCGTTAGTGAATTACGCAAGATTAAATGGCTGGCCAAACAGAAAGGCACATGTTGTGCTGGCCTGAATCCGATACGTGATAATATCAATATGTGTTGTGCACCATGTTGGCACACTGTTAATTTGTATATACGCGTCGCGTCGCTGCCTCTTGTTTGCGCGAGTGGAATCAGCACTAGACACCGGTGACAGGTGTTGCTGCGCCGTTAGACGGATACGTTGCGCGCGCAGAGCATAAGGGGTCAGTGGCTCTGCATATTTTGAATGCACCAGACTTCACTTGCCTAGATGCTCGGGCTACACATGCATAACCCCTTAGGTTCGCCACTGTACCCGGACTTGCGGAGCTTTCTTGAATATTCAAGCACACATGTGTAGCGCTGGGCGTGCATATATGCTGCATTTGTCTGTTTAGTGTTTGTCTGTAGGCATGTAATGGAAAATAATTTATAAGTGGAGCATTTGCCCTCACTTGCAGATTGTGTATTAGTCTCCAACAAGATTGGAGATAAAAGTAACAGCACTGTGAGAATTTGAAGTTAAGGCGGAGGGTGGCCTCTCTTTTCCTTCAGTAGAAAACGTGACGGCGGACTCACAATTTTTTCATGTTTGCTAGCTGGTACGAATAGCAAGTGCGGCGGAAGCCACACGGCAACTCTTTCGCGTACGACGGAGTCTTAGCTGACATTTATTGCTAGCTGCGTTCACCATGTGCTAAAATGAAGAGTATACTGTTGAGTGCAGGCCGCCTATGTGTGGCAACTTGACGTCCCCTTGAGGGTTCTGTGCACTCCGCGGTCTTTGTCGTGGCATTCTTGCGCGTGTAAAAGTTCAGAGGAAGGCATCTGAATTCTACTGAATTGTGATCACTACACCGACTGAGCACAGTTTTGCCAGTTGGTCACACGTTGAACCTGCAGCACGCGAGCATCATACGGCGTAAGCAGCGATGCTTCAGAAGGTATGTCACCACTTCCTTAACGTCAAGAGTTAGATGAGAGCACTAGCTGTCGCAGCTGGGATAGAATTGCGGAGAAATGAGGTGGAAGCGAACCTTTCAACTCCATCGCGTCAGCGCTGGGCATTTGTGGTTTACATTGGACTAGCGTATCGCCGATCTCCAAAATAAGTTCAAGCCTTCCAGGCTGCAGAAGCTGTGCTTCCGCGCATTCGAGATGTTGCGAGCTGCACGCGTTTTGTTGCAGAGAGCGCCTTTGCCGTCATGTGTGCTTTGATGTGTTTTGCAATTCTGGGCAAGGCTGCAAATGCTGTAGCTCTTGCATAGTTCCATCCCCTCACAGCACAGCATTACACAACCAGTGCATGGCAGCACGCTATTACAGAAATGCAGGGCGAGCACAGGACGCCGTTGTGGGTTGCGAACTGTAGTGCATTGCCGAGCGCTAAGGGGCTATATTTAGCCCCGTGGAAGAAGTAGTTGCTGCGCGACACACTATTTTTAAGCACCCACAGAAATATACCCATCTGGACTAAGATTCGGCTAAGAAGATTCGATAGCTTATAGAAAGGTTTGCATCCTTCACATGACGGCTGAGCGTAGACAGGCGCCCTACACGACGTTTTCTTGCTGCGAAGCTGTTGCTCGGTAAACAGGCACTTTAAGACAGATTTAACAGTAGGCTGTACTGAAAGAAAGCGCAATTTCGGTTTTATGCATGGTGCTGTCTTTAGGAACGACATTGGAAGGTATGCGCATATTCCAGTGTGAGCATTAGACATAGTATGTCGCGCAGGAAGTACTTCTCCCATCACCTAATGCAAAACAGCAATCCTTTCTCGATTCTTACTTTATTCATCGGTGTCACGTGTTGCGTTCATGCCCAGCGTTAGTGCTATTACCTCTGCATTCCAAAAGCATATGCCTTAGTCGGCCAAGCATCCTAAGGTTGTCCGCAGTCCGCAACGGCCTCCTATGCGCTCCCTGGTAGTACATTGCTTTG
>NW_024015534.1:0-3651 GCF_000499745.2 Eimeria mitis
CTTGTCGTGTAAAACAGCGTGGCGGGCCCCCCAGTAAGTGCTATAAGCCGGTGGAATGTACGCAGAAAGGTGAAATTAATGCCAACATTGTATGACTATTGTGAATACTAAAACATGCTGAACAAGCAGGCCATAACCTACAAATATACACTGCGATACACTGCTGCTCCCACAGCACGACGTGAGCGGTGAGATGCCGCTTGTTTCGAATGCAAGGGCACAGACCATACTGCACGACGGTGTCTACCACGTAACGAGTCCTTACGGAGAACTGGAGAAATATCTAAAAAGTGTGGAAGCATAGGTCACTACTGATCGTGCCGTAAAGCCATTAACGATGTGGTGCGGCCAAGAACGTTCCCTAGGAGATTTCGTACAAAACGCTGCTCCTTATGATGTAGTGCTGGGGCTGGGCTGGTTGGCTGAGCACAAGGTTGCATGGCATTTTCAGTCTTATAAGCTCAAAACATATGTGAATGGCAAGTGGTGTGAGCTGCCGGTAGTTCGAACTGCCGGAGAGAGACCCAAGAGCAGCAAAACAACACTACACAAGACCGTTCGAAAACCCCCTCAGAGCAAGCACATGACCTGTTGGCCAAGCAAGTATCAGGCATGTCCTCGGAGGAGGCTGCAGTATTATTACGTTCACCACTTGAGAAATATAAGTCCCACACTACAACTCGACGGAAGGTGCCGATCGACCCTTTGGTTCTGTAGGATATATCAAATTCGAAGACTCACAGATCCAGTGAAAGGATTGAACCTTATATTGCCTCTACCGGAAGCCGGAGGGACAGATGCAAGTAGGCTCGCAGCTGATGGATAAGGGGCGTTGTGTTGTGCTATGATTGAGCATGCCAACTCACGCACCAACAGACCAGCTCCCAAGCTCCCGCTGTCTTGGCAGCAGTGGAAGAGGGAGACACGCCGTCGTGCTCTAGGGCTAAGTTAAAATAGTCCCGTTTCGATAAGTTGATGGAATCAGAAGAGTCGCGGGATACGCCACCGGAGATACTAGAAATATTCTGTGCCCATAGGCAGGTATTCCCCGATACCCTCCCATCTGGAATGCCACCGGAGAGGCCTCAAGAGCATCGTATACTACTGATGCCGGGGAAACCGCCTCCGAATTTTGCCATATACCGCATGGCACCAGATAAGTTTAAATACCACAAACAGGAGGTGGCTAAGTTGTTGGCTAATAGATGTTATAAAGATTTACCTATTTGTGCCTCTATGATCATGGTGAATAAAAGAGACAACGGTTCAAGAGAGCGAAAGACGCGAATTGTTGTCGACTATCAAGAACTGAATTCTCTTAGCCCCTGATTTCCCGCTACGCCCTATTCAAAATATTCTTGATATGGTGGATGGCGCTAAATATTTTTTTACTCTTGATCTAGAGGCTGGATTTCATTTGATTCGTATGGCTAGGGAAGATCGATGGAAGACAGTCTTCCGTTCTGTTATGGGTATATCTGAATATATGTTGACGCCCTTTGGCCTAACAAATGCGCCAAAAACATTTCGAGCAGATACAAATGCTTATTTATAACCTTTACTGGGTCAGAGTGTCAAAGCGGATCTAGACGATGTTCTTATCCATAGCCTTGACTCCCTAGCCATGTTACCCTCCTGAGACTAGTGCTAAGTATTTTCCTTAAACACCAATTCTATCCCAAGTTTCGCANAGCCATGTTACCCTCCTGAGACTAGTGCTAAGTATTTTCCTTAAACACCAATTCTATCCCAAGTTTCGCATGTGCAAATTCACGAAGCAGTTACTGTAATGCACTGAAGCACCTTTGTACCGCGTACGCAACCCACTAAGTAAGGCAGTTCGCAACTAATACTAGCGGGATCTACGAAACTAGTACTTAGAAGTAGTTGCAAAGACGAATTTGTGGACAAATATTGGAGGAAAATTGTCCTTCGAGACTGGACTGTCCGCCACCCCGTTCGCCCCTAACTAGGCGATCGGCCGGCCAGATCTTAGAACCGCAGGGAGACGCCGGCGTGGGGCCGCTGCGTTGCGGCCTGGCTGCGTTCTGCGGTGACTCTGCCTCTAACGAGGGAGTCGGCTATCCTCGGCTAACCACTTTCGCTCTACCATTTGGTTAGCTTATTTTAAAAATTTTGAACATAACTGTAAATCTCACTTCGTTTTTGCCCACTGGATGTCTTCGGTTGTGCATTGTAGTGCCAGTGCACTACAACTTCCCCCCTCGGCTGATACTTTCCCGGCTACTTCTTGAAATTTTCTCGCCCTATNGCCAGTGCACTACAACTTCCCCCCTCGGCTGATACTTTCCCGGCTACTTCTTGAAATTTTCTCGCCCTATCTTTCCCGACCCTTCGTCTTACTACATTAGTTTCCCTTCTTTCCACTAGCGTCTATACTCGCGGGTCTGCTCCTTCGTCTCAAACGCATAGCGCGGGGCTCGCGTACGCGCAGGAGTCCGCCGTTTGAGTCCGCTGAGTTTCTCAGCGAAGCATGTTCCGCCGACCCGCTTGTCTTCGGCATTTGAGTTGAACTTCCCTCAGTTGTGAGTGGTGCGGCTACCAGGGGTTGCCGCTCCACTCCTTCCCCGCCCTGGCGAAAGAGACTGCGGCGAGAGAGTCGAAGTTGAGGCGGTGATGCCGGAGGCTGGAGCGAAGGCCTGGGAGCCCTGCTGAGCGTGGTGGGTCCGCTTGCGATTACGTCTCCACCCACGAAGAAGTGCTGGGCAGTTGGTGAGGTCGGCTGCGGGTTCCTAAGTCGCACACTCTTCTGGGGCACCTCTCCACTTGACAAGATATTGAAGATATGCACCGGAGCCGCGTTGATCCAGAATATAATCGACCTCGTAGATATCGGAAGGGTTACCGTCCGGACCAGTGACCGGTAGCCACTTCACAGCTGCTTCCTTGGACTGCATCTGGGGGTCGCGGGGGCGATCAGGAATAAGTTGCGAGACGTGGAAGACGTTATGGCATGTGTACGTTGGTGGGAGCTCAATGCGGTATGCAACCTGGCCGATGCGTTCCAAGACCTTGAAAGGGCCGCGAAACCGAGGCTCAAACTTAGAACACTGGTTACGTCCCGGAAGGTGACGACTGCTGATCCAGATCCGATCGCCTGGATTGAAGATCACGTCTCGCCGGTGAGCATCTGCGTAGAGCTTCTGTTGCCACTTCGCCTTGAGGATATGACTCTGGGCCCTATCGCACAGCTGCTGGAATAATTTGGTCATGGGCGGTGTAAGAGTGGGCGCCAGATTCCCTACGACATCAAGGTCTGCTGCGGTAACCGGATTCTGGCCAATCATGACTTCAAAGGGGCTAAGTTCAGTTGAGGAGTGGGCGGTGGTATTATAAGCAAGCTAGAGCGCCGGGAGCAGACGTTCCCAATCGCGTTCGTCTGTTTGAATGTACGTGCGGAGCATCTGCTCCAACGTACGATTGACTCTCTCCGTCCGGCCGTCGGACGAGAACACAAACGCACGTGAGAAACACAATTCTGAGGCCTAGTAGGGATCCAAGTTTCCTCACACGATGGGCTAATGCGAATCCATAACAGTAGATTTGCTGCGGGCACAGTATGTGTAGTGCACTAGCACTACAAGTAAATGCTATTAATACGGATAGATAAATTAGAAGATATAAGGAGCG
>NW_024015535.1:0-3650 GCF_000499745.2 Eimeria mitis
CCACTGCGTCTTGGCCTTTGAGTTCTTTGCAGAGTTTTTTGGCCGTTTCAAAGCCAATGCCTTTGTTTGAGCCCGTTACAATGTACACACGAGGAGCCATGTTGACGAGTGAGTGAAGCGGGCAGTACAATACAGGCACGGCAGCTGAAACGGGATTCAGCAAGGAAGAAAAACAGCGCATAAAAACCTATTTCAACACCAAAAGAAAACAATGATGCAAAACTCTTGGTTACCAAAACATATGCTCTCAAGAAGTCAGAGCGAATGTGAACGACACCACCACCGCTCGCGTAAAGCCCCACGAGGCCGTGGTGTGTTTCTGTTCATGTTTATGCTTGAAACGCAGATCTATTGTGCACATTGATACTAGTTGATATATACAAACTTGTTAATTGAATAAAGTAAACACTTTCCCTCCCTGAACAGAGGACAAAGTCATTGGGATGCGTCTGCGAGCACGGACCCCCCGGTAGCCTTTCCTGAAACTAAATACTGGAAACCTAAAAGAATGCATTTCTAACGAGATATAGAAACTTCGCTCTTTGACTACTGAGTAAGGATTCCACACATATATAGTCGGCAGAAGCAAAAGTCAATCTGTGTGGGGCCGTTCATGCACACATCGTGTGCCAATAGTTCTCGATCTTTGCCAGGGACAGTCGTGAGCTGCAAAAGAGTCAAAAGAGACTCAATATAAAAGCCTGAAACACCACCGTTAACACACCCTCATATACCCAGGTGTCCTGGCACAGTAGCTCAAGGACTTGGGCCTGATGGGGTGTGGAGGCAGTGTAGCATAGTATGCATGAGGGTGGTACGCGTATCTGTGCTTGCCTGTAAGCTGGATATGGATGATCAAGTAGTGTTCATCAGTTATCGAGAATGCCAGCACATGCACGCGCAACCAAGCCCTACTGCTGTGTGCACTAACACTCAAGACGATTGTTGAGCACTTACTTGGCCCTCAGACCCAGCCTCAAAGCAAGTGGGAGTACACAAGCCAACTACACATAAACAATGCTACAAGGTTGCTGGCAAGCGTCTACCGTCTCTGCAGCGAAAATCAGAAACGTCTGCCGTCCGTTATGAGCCATCGAGACATATTCCCTAACATTAATAATTGTACTACTATATCCCTGGATGCAGATCACCTCTATTTATGGTCTTGCTAGTGGTAAAGGAAATGGCGAATGCGCTGGGCGATTTCCCCAGCCAAGGTGGGCGTGCAAAGTTTGTCGGCCGATGCGTACTCTGACTTGTGTGCAAAACAGAGGTGATCTGGATCCAGGGAGATAGTAGTACAATTTAGTTAACGCGCGTCTGCATCATTTGTACACACCCAGCTGCGAAGGGTAGTCTGAGGCAGACACCGCCGCAGGTGGTTGCCGGACTGGCTAATTCACCGAGTTGCCATTGTATCCCTTGGCATGAATCTTCTTGTTGGCAGCCAGCCCGATACTCCGGCAGCTGCAAGCTCTGTATACAGCTTGCAGCAGCTCGACAATGTATGAAACATGCACAGAAAGGCCAAGCATAAAACTTCGACAAGTGGCTTTCCGCATTTACTTTCAACCCAGGCGACTTGGTTGTAGTGAATTGATGCGCTCTGCAACGTGGGACGCAGAAGGCCGATCGACTGAAAATTCCCGCCTGGCGTTGGGCAAAGCCTTTTGCTCCTCTTTCTCAGGTCGACGGGTTGTATTATATCATTATAGGCTTACGACCAACGTGACGATGTCTCCACATTGTCACTGTCCGTTTTCTAAAACGGTTCACAGAAACAGCAAAACTTCGGAGAAGCGTCATTGAGAGAGGGAGCAACTGGAAGGGAATGGTATTCTGGCCACACGTGTAACGAGGCCTAGATATGAGAGGAAGCGAACATTCAAGTCAACTGGCCAGCTTAGACACTTCGAGTGGGTTTCTGAGGATTCCTTGCACAATGCAGCCCTTCAGGGAGATATATCTGTTGAGAGAAAGAGATTCAGAGGACTACCCGCAACCGTTCTGCGCACCCGCTAGTGAAAGTGAGGTCCGGATTCAGGGTATCCTGAAGTTCCCAGGACACCAAACACCATTTATTTGTCATACGGGGGGGGAGCTGCTCACGTCAGGTAGGCAAACAAGGACGTGTTGTTTGGAAAGAACTGCGGAGCAGGTGTAGGATGTTTTTGGACGAGGTATACATATTTTGCTTCCGCTGAGGTTCAATGTTTGGATTGAAGCATGCGTACAGGGATTGTCTACGGCTTTAGTGCATACATCAAGAGGGGCTGCGGTATGCTTGCATGAGGAGTTGCCTTGTACGAAGAATTGCAGCACCTCTTTCCCCGACGCATGACAGGCCACTCATACTCATAAATAGACCCCGGCACTTGTGGTGCTGTGAGTAGGACGCCTGGAGATCTGGTGGTCGGTTAAATATGCTTTTTGGTAATTATGCTACATAAATATCTTCAACCCCAATGCAACACATAGCGGTCCTGGGCTCAGGCAGAGCAATTCCTTTAGATTGACAGACACTGGCTGCAGCGACCCTAGTGTACCGATCTTATTTGAAGGCCGTTGTGAGCTGCAGTAGATTCGAAATAGCTAAAATAACAACGTATAAATAGCAACTGATCACCTGTTCCCCAGCAAACTGGTGGCCCGCGGGTCTGGGTTGTAAAGACAGCGTGGCAGGAGTTGAGACGCATCTCACTGCGAGGCAGCCTCGCATATAAGCCCACGCAAACCCCTGATGCTGCATGTACTAACTTTGTAGAGAATCATTAAACTGTTATTTTGCCCTCAGCAGCCAATCCGCATTCACGTAGAAGCAGATGTACCATCTTCTGAGAGTTACACTGCACCAGACGCCCTGCGCGCGCCAGCCCAACGAGCTGGGGCTGGTGCGGGGAGGCGTCCCCCTCATCATGAATTGCAGCGCACCTTACCACAACTCCTGCTGCAAGGCATCCCGAAACTCACGTGCGCCCAGGCTTACTTGAATGCATGGAGTAACACTGTGGGCAATAGCTGAACACTTACTTTGCCCGGAATACCCAGCCTGCACCCAAGTAGAAACCTATGTAACAACTTCAGACAAAATGCGATACACCAAATACCCGAAGTGAGACCATGATGAGTTGTAGCAAGCGTCACAGGCCCTAGCTGCGGCAGCACCATGCGGTCAGCCGCTACAGCACACAACAGCGGTAGCAAAAGACTCTTTCCGTTCCTTTTACACTCTTATTTACATATCCTGGTTAATGTTAGATTCTCTGGCCTCTCCCCCACCTTCCTGCAGTCCTGTCGTTCCGCCTATCCCTAGCTGGGTGGCTTCGAGGCACACGCGGGGGTCTGTTGGTTTGGTGAAAGGAGCGATATACGTAGCACGATTCACGTGACGCTAATACTTGCATTTCCACTTGTATGTAGACTGGCAACCAGCGGCCAAGTAAGTGTTCACAGTTGTCTAAGCTTTAATGCGTGTAGAAAACGGGGGATTGACGCGTGCGGGGTTGCCCTGCAGCAAGAGTTGCAACAAAGAGTGCTGGAACTCCTTGTGTACGCATGCCTGTCTGAATGTCTGTGCGTGCGTGGGCGTGTGCGAGTGTGTGTGTTCAAGTGTATGTGTGTGTGTGTGTGTGTGTGTGTGTGTGTGTGTG
>NW_024015536.1:0-3643 GCF_000499745.2 Eimeria mitis
CTCTTGTTTCAAGCTCCTCCTCAGCCGGTGGAGTTCCACGAAGAAGGAGCAGCCGAAAAACAAGAATAGCACAGCGCTAGCTATTTGCAATGCGATAGCAGCTACTGCTGTTGAGTGCCATGTGGCGTACGGTTGCAACTGAAGCACAAAAAGACGAATGAGATGGCCACCTGCTTTTCAGTGCACCAGTCGTATATTTAGCAAATGAGTTGACACTGGCGAGCGGTTACTATAATTTCGGACGGGATAGAATCACCTCGTATGCTTCAACAGAAAGGCTGGGCGCAACGGTGCCACCATCGTCCCGAAGGAACCTTATCGACAACTCCAACACCGCGTTGTCAGAATTGGGATTTACCAGGACAGCGTAAAATGCCAATTCTGCACCTACATCCCGCAAGATGTCTTCATGTACGAGTTCGTTCAAGAATGACCGGAAAGCGGTAGGTTCGAAGAGCGGCTGGTACTCGCATTGGAGCGACTGACACGTAAATCCCAACCGAGCTGGATACACTGCTTCCCAACGGAGAGCTAGAGCAATACGGACAGACCGTACAATTATCGCACTGTTCCAGTTACACAGCACGAGCTGCTGGTACATATCACCTGCAGCAACAAGGCACCGCAATTTAGCTCGTCCACCTGAGAGCAAATATCATGCCGAACCGGCTGACTGAGCTCAGCCAGACTCCATAGCTACTGGGGAAATTAAAGTCAACGCAAATAGCATACCACCTGAGGATACTATCCGTGGGAATACTTCATCCATAAACTGAGGAGAAGGTGTAGAAGCCAAAAGACTCATCAGGCCGTTGTCTGCTTGTAGCCAGCTGTAGAGAGTCTTCGGCGAATTCACGCTAAACAAGTGTTGGCTAGGGAAGTTTATTTTAGCGTCAACATCCGGTAAGCCTGTAGCAGAAGGGCACCATGCACATCACAACAGCACAAAGTCAACGGTTTGGGCCTTGGCTACGGCTGTTGGAACCGTTAACTGGGCGGCACTTTGTGAATGAAGCAACGATAGGCCTAGTTGTACCGGCTGCTGCAACGAACTACAAAACTTTGTGACCCTAGCTGGTTCAACGCCAAAATGCATAAGCGACACCTAAGGAATGATCATTGCAGGTGAATTCAACAAGATCCAATGGAAACGTAGTCTTCGAAATCATCTTGCCAGACATTTCCCGCAGGTCTGCAGCCGCGTCCACGGACAACTGTAGAAATGTCAAGAGATCGGGCTAAGCAGAAAAATAATTTCCCGCTGGGAGACAGTCTCGGACTGTAAGACCCTGGTCCTCAAAAGTGCACCCTATGGCAGTGTTATTCGCAAAGAGAGCTGTAATCTCCGCCAGGAAGTCGTGGTGGGTCAAGAGGACGACTCGGCATTTCCTTCGAACTCACTTGCAAACTGACAGTAGCGACTATGATGGCCACGAACGCGATTACAAAGAGCTTCTTCCAAGCATCTTCGTGATCTTCCTGAATTTGGTTCCTTACAAGAACGTATACCTGGACAATATTGTGGAGAGATACAATACTGCACCGGTTTGTACACGCGCACATATTTCAAATGCAACTACATCTCGTAGCAGAACACGACGATCGCCCACTTTAAGCTGTACGTGATTATACGTACCTTAGCAACAGAGGGGGCAGGATCTTCTGCCAAGTGGGTACATGGGATATCCGGCGTGAAATACCAATTCGACCTGTCTGTTACGCCAGCCACGTTAAATCCGCTGAAACGCCCGTATGTCCTGGAGTATGCGCCTGCAGAAAGTATCGGGGACTCGCAACATCAAATTAAATGCAATACATTCGCTCAAAACTTTCTGCCTCTGGGGATCTACGTTCAGTCCTCTGCATGCACTCCATCCCATTAAATGCCCTCACGTGCAACGGAAAGCAGCTGCTTATAGATATTACAGTTTTCACACTGCCCCCTTTTCAGCTCGATGAATGCGCAGGGACTGCTTCACATATGCTAGCGGCTTATTATGTTGCTAATATATATATTAAGTCCGCAACCTTGGCGTGTACCTATGCTTGCTGGGTCCACGTAGAACTCTCGTTCATCTCCACTCTGAAATGCGTATTTGTTCCGGGGATCTTCCATGCCAATTACATTCCAAACCCACGGGGGGTATTGGGGGGGTGAGTTGTCATCTTCCTCGACTGACGATCGTTCTTCCTCTTCATGTTGTTCACGCCTGTAAAAATCTTTTCCTTTTTTTTTGCCCAAAAAGCGCAATCTCCGTTTCGCCTTTTTCTTTTCTTTAAGCTTTCTGGCCTCTTCAATATCATCATCCAGCCCATGGTTAGCGGGCTCATCAAGGAGCGCCACCCTTTGAGTTTTCCAACAGCCAGTCACGGCCTTCCAGAAACCGGTGCAGCCCGATTTCACGCTGTGCACTAACCACTCGTACCGCGTACGAAAGACATCCTGAGCAACATGCGTGCACATTACACAAGCTCTCAAGCAAAGGCAGCTCACCCGTCGGTATTTCAGGCTGCGCGGATGCAACAGGTGCGGGAAAAGAATAAGGGACGCTCATCACACGCTTAAATGGTAATTTTCGTATACACCAGCGCAAAGTGGGAAATGCTACCCGTTAAACATTCCACCCAGCTCGTAAACATTGTCGCCTGCACAAAATGATTGGAAACTTTACCTGTCCTCCGAGTTTGTACTTGATGACGCCTTGTTGCACTGATTCGGCACAGAAGTCGTACTTCCTCAGCACAACTGCAGTTACGACGGTAAATCCAAAGGCAGAGAAGACCAAAAACAGAGGCACGAAAAATATTCCAGCAAGTATAGGATTGACAGATGTCATCGTGTAGAGATTGTAGTTTCCAAGTGTCCCGCCTAAGAGGAAAGCGGCGGATGTCGTTAAGCTGCATACCACACAACGACGACATTTCGCAGCAATGGGGGATACTGGGCCAACGCTTCACTCGATTCCCCCTTTTTGTTGTCCGTCATATTCCAATGAAGTAAATCTAGGAGCGAAGGCGAAAGCTTGTGCTAACGATAGGGTTAACGTGGTGTGAGCCTGCCTTTCGTAGTAGCCGGTAAAGCTGCGAGTGACAACGCCGAATGATATGTTTCCAAGAGAGACGAAGACGAGGACGATGGCCAACATTCCTACGCTCGAAGCCACTATGTAGAACTTAACTTTGTGAAATGTCATTTGCAAAGACTTGGTTCCGATGCCTGCAGTAGCAGGGATCAACCTTGTTACCAGAACGCACCCTGTCAGTCCGGTGAGTGAACCGAAAATAATGCATGCCTGTTGAGCTGCATCGTTTGCACGGAACAAACTGTAGTAGTTATCGACCAGCTGGAAAAATCCCGATCCGCTGATCGCGCTGGGCGCTTCCAAAATGTTGTAATACCCATCACCTGCTACCGCTGTCTTAATTTCGGGGGCCAAAACCGCAATGAATTGTACAGCGGCAAACGCGGATAGCAAGCCAAACAATACAAGAAGATGAAACAACAGAAATATCGTCCAACCTCCCTTAAGCCAAGACTTAAAACCCAACTTCTTCATTTCCATGTACTCGCATAGCAAGTACAGAAACATGAACGCCAGCATCAAACCCAGTGACGTATAGCGCACCAGACCATCAGACTGTG
>NW_024015537.1:0-3641 GCF_000499745.2 Eimeria mitis
CGTGTTGTTGCTCTCTAAGGATGACTTCTCTCCAGCCGAGTGCAATTAGCGTATGCTCCATCTCACAATCCGTTTCCCGCAAAAATTCGGTTGGAGATTTTAGTGAGTTCCCATCCGTGCAGCATTACCCCCGCCACCGTGCCGGTTGCTGCTTCCTGGCGGTTTCAAATGGTTTGAGATGCCCGTACCTAGCGTATTGGTTGTCAATTGCAGCGCCCCCAATGTATAGCGCAATGGTGGTTGGACCTCGGGTACCTGCTTGGGCGAATAAGCTTCACATTGCCCTCGTTGAAGCACTTATACGGATGGAAGGCTCAAATTGCTTCTACTGGGCTCAACCTAGATAATCGAAGAACAAGTGTTGGCGCTTATCGCAACCAGCAAAGCGGCCACGTCCGTGGACGGCTACATTCTGCATGCGCCCAGATACTCATAACCAAAATAAGGCACGTAATGTCGAGAGCCACCATACTAATCAATCATGTACGACACTTTTCATCGGACTGCCTGTATGCACTGCCTGTGCAGTGGTGATGAGATGGCGGCCACGGGCTTACCCCCTAAGTGCAGAGACAAGCAGATGTTATAACTCATCCTGGAGCTGTACTTTGCAGCTAAACGAATCACGTTCACATCGTACCAGGATTTGCTGCGTGTACACCATCGCGCTATGCGGGATCCACCTCTGATCAATGCAGGCATCATCCAGATCCCTGATTTCGTCACAAATCCAGCATTTCCGCCATTGTTCACAAGTGCATCAAAGCATGTTCACCTTATGCTTCCAAGCTTCAGCATCACGCCACATGCATCAAGGTGCTTGACCGTTAGTCGACACTTGCTCGATGACACTGCACGCTACGTCGTCGCATACGAGAATTCTACGTCATAGCTAACGAAAAGTCAGACATCCCAACATTAGAAAGGCATCCCTGCCTGTTTGGCTGGCGGCCATATACGCTTCTGCTAACAAGCATCACCAGTGATTTGAAAATGGAGAATGCAGGGAAAGCCTTGCAGCATTTTTGACCGTTCCCAAAAGTAGGCTGCTGAAGGAAGGTCTGGATGAAGCTCAAACTGTTAGAGCTTCTAAATTTGTAGGCAGCAAAAGTTTCCCTTCACGTTCAAAGCATCTGGTACAACCGACGTGCGTTGCACACAAGTCTTCAGTGACGCGTCTGGCACTTGACGGCCAACGCGACGTGCGAAGCCCAATGCAGCGAGAAGAGAAGGTCCATGTTCTAAGCCTGGACGGGGCAGCTTCAGTAGCCAACCAAAGGAAGCCAATGCGAGTTCCGTGTACCTTAACGGATGATGCCGAAGACTGTGCGGCGCGTGCGATAATATGTTTTATCGCATGCACCTTGCGCTAACACCGTTCCCTTACTGTCTGCATTTCGCGAGGGCAAAATGCACCTGCAGCCGCTTGGATATAACTTATCGCTATTCGGCGAGAGGACATTTTTTTCTGCACTTGCACTGCAGCTCACGTAGTATACTGCAGCTCTCGGGGAGGAGTTTGTGCTATGGACTCTGTTTTCTCCTTTCACTTGGTTCTTTCGCCAAGCCGGAATGTTGCAGCCACAATTCAATATCGGCAAGTGGGATTATGCTTAATCTTGGCGGCACATGAGACGTCGCCATTCCGGAAGATTCTTACCAGAACACCTTCAACAGACGGCAACGCTGCATAACAGTCAGTTTTGAATCATATCCTACGGAATTCCTAACCAGATAATCTTGCAATTTTGTATTTGCATGGAATACAGTCCTGACTTGAAACGAGAGTGCAACACCTACTAGCGCCTTGCACGTTCACAAGGTCTGAGCAATCGATGTTGCAGCCGTACAAAACGACATGTTGGGGGCAATCGGGGCACATAATAGTCAGCAAGGCCATTTTTGTCAATTTCAAGCACTACCAACGCTGCTTGTATGCTTGCAAAGCCAAGCGTACTCATTGTCAAACACCGTAGCAGCCCCCTGGTGCAATTCTATTCCCTGGAGATGGCTGTGCCTTACGGGACCTCGAGGTACTAAGCCACCAATGAGCACAGGAATAATGAGCCGCCAACTAGACGGTCGTAGAGAAAGCAATTTTTCCCAAATCCGTGCCATGCCAAACGTTGTGAGCTTATACTACTGCCTGCCGTGCCGAACATTCCAGGTAAACAGTTTCTAGATATGCTCGCTCTGATCAGCCTATTCTCTTCAACACAGCTAGCAACGCATATTAAGCTGCTATGTTCCTCTGTAGTCAAGATGTAATGACCACGCCGTAGGTTTCCAGAGAATGGTGCAGTGTGCTCATTGCGACTTAAATCCACCAGATCAACGCATATCATAACGGTGCGTCATTTGCACTGAGGTAGTGAAAAACTGCGCGCATTGGGTTCATTGGACTTGAGATTTCTATTCACCCGAGGCCAGCAAGCCCCACAACACCGGCCAGAAACTTAAAGCGGCGAATTATCGACTACAGTCTACCCGGCCAGCCGCGAGCATAGCTGTCTTTACCTCCCCAAGCAAACATTGAATTTGCGACTGCCTACATGACGGAGCCCAGCCAAACTTTCGCGTCTCTCAAACATCGAATTGCTGTATTGTGCCTGTGCGAATTCATGCTTCAACCTACGTTCAAAAGCCAGAATAGCGATTGACCAGCAGCTGTGGCTTCTTCCATCCAAGGCGCTATGGTGAACGTCTGCACGAGCTTCTCGGCACCATATGCAGCGCACATTGTCATCAGAGCAGCGTTCAGGGCAATGTGCAAACCTCATGGCATGCGTGTTTTCCTTTGGAGAAGCGTTACACTGAAAGGAGAAACGGGGGCAAGCTGTACTCACGTATATCCTGCACATATAGGGCTTCTCTGGTACCCACAGCAGACCCGNTGGTACTCACAGCAGACCCCCCGAGAATAAACGCACTAGCTAGCAGGCAAGTTAGCGCTGTCAGCGTCGCACAGTTGAAGTCCATAGTAACACTCGCAGCAACTTTCCAATGATGCAGCACGCGTCTCCGGCAGGTGAGTGTGCCATGCGCTGCCTCTGTGCCACCTTTAACGGTATGCTTGACTTCCTCATGCACAGTCGCAGCCTTCAACGGTACTTATGCACAGTGTTTATTCTAGTGCGCGGATGTCTGTGGATGTTGTGACCAAGGCGTGTGCTCTTGTTCTACTGAAAACAGGCTTTTGGACAGGTACGTGACGCTGCATACAAGAAAAAGCATCGTACGCTCTGTTCCACAGGTGGATGCCGCATGGCGTGCTCTGACGCTGCAACTCCAACCTCTTACGTGGGCACAGCGAGTTGCCTTAAACAGGGTGCCTTTCTGTCGAGCCGTCAAAAAAGAGGCGGATTTGCGATATGCACACAATCCCAACTTTGCGCAGCAACACAGCAAGACGGAAAACGGCCTGCAGGACGAACAAAACTTCATTTACGCACTCCGCCTACGATATACGAGCACAAACGAAACTGAGTAATATTGAAGAAGTCCTTCAGGGGCACCTACGCAAGCTGCGCTACCAGTCATTTACTTTGCTCAGAGGAGCTCCTGCCACTGCCACGGCATGTACAGGGACGACCGTTTGGAATCCGGTTACGTAGCAAACAATGAGCTGCATGCATACGTGA
>NW_024015538.1:0-3633 GCF_000499745.2 Eimeria mitis
GCAGTCCGCAGCGAGATGCTGTCAGACGTGGTCCGGTACGTCTCGGCACTGTTCACCACAAAATTGGGTCATCTGTTTGAAATAATGGAGCAGCAAAACTCCTCGAGTTTCCAGTTGAGTATTTCGCTGCTCCTCTGAAAGGCTGATGCTTTTTTGTTGCCAGGATGTACCATCGATGCGCGGGATTCTGCACGTTTGCGCCACTGCTGGTCCTGTCTGCGATTACCACAAGTGTGCATCATTTGCAAACGCGAATCCTCTTCAATCCTACTTTTGTCTCTATTGTTAAAAGCGGTCTGGTGCAGCGCGAGCAAGTTGAGAAGAGCGGGCGTGGCCACAGCTGACAGTCCTAATCAAGGATATTCACCGGATGGAGCAGCCCTCGCCGAACTCAACAGTCACAGCATGCTCTGTCAAACAAAAATGGCACAAAAATGTGCTCCGAAAGTGAACTTCATCGCACTTCAGAAGCCTAGATGCGTGCGAATAGCTATTGCATTTATACCACTCCCAACTTCTTCCTGTGATTGAAGAAGTTGTTCTCTCAACACTTGAGGACACCTGCCCGCGGCGTTCAGGGTTTTCCGCGCACTCTAATAATGCCATATTTATTTTTGTGATCTACCGCTAAATCCTTTATACGGATGGTGTCTACACTCGTACGGACGGTGGGGACAATCAGTCTTAGTTAACCTGGGTGGCATCCCGCGTAGATCGCTGTACGGAAGGTCCCTGCTGGACTACGCAAGACGGGATAATTCAAGTAGACACATATACAGTAGACTGCTTCATTCGCAGGGTCCCCACGTCGCTGGCAACTGCTGGCATCCCCACAAATGAAACGGCGAGCATCCGCCTGGGTTTGTCAATCCGAGCCCAAGCGACAGTCGAACACGGTTATCATGGTACAGAAGCTCTGGACCTCTGACGAAAAGCAAGAAAGAGACGCAAACTAGGCAGCTTAGCGTTAATGCTTGGAGTGATGCAAACGTTTACGGCCTCCCTACGTCCATTCCCCTATAACGCTGGCTTTCTGGCCTTACTCACCGGCAGAAGCGAGCTGCAATAAAGGTTAAGAGTTGAAGTAGGGGTTTCCCAAAGCAGCTGACCCCACTCCCCTGTCCCCAGGAATCCTGGACGTTGAACTCATGGCCTGGGGTTGCCGGGGAGGAGGCAGCCTATTTGGGGTTCCAGCGCACTTGGCTGCAGCTGGCGATGCAAACCAGCCTCACGTGTGAGCACAAGGAAGCTTGAACGAAGCCTCCATATTGCACGATTTACCTCCGAATACACTTGTCGAGCGTTTGCATTTGCCTGCATGTAAGCTACCACGCCTAAGTGAAGCCTGCATTGCACAATGCAGGCAGACTACGCTACATCCCCCGTTAGGTAGGCGTTACCCGTGGCACTGGCCGCCTGTACAGCGAAGCATTGACTAGCTTATGGAGTTAAACTTTTGGGAATAGGTTCGGAGATGTGATACAAATATGGGTTTAGTGGTCTTGCAAGCCATGTCCAGCCGCATTTTCAAGGAAGGAGAGTCGGCGACGGTAATGAAAAGGAACACCAAGACGAAATCTATGCCCATCCCTGGTCATTTGAAGTGATGGTAAATTGTATACTGCTAATGCGGAGCGTAACTGAATACACATGTCAGAATTACACTGAGTACCTGTAGACAAATGACTTCGTCGTCTACATCAACTGGGTGTCGGACTCCGAAGCATGCATGCCTTACTGGCTTGAGCTGGAGGCAGCCCTGGCGAAGATGAGTTGCTCTACTTATAGTTTTAACCTCCGAAAAAAACGAGAAAATAAATAATTGGTGATATGTCTTGCAGTCGATACTCCCGGCAGGCGAGCACTACGTGTGGGCGATGGTCCACGTGTGACCGATGCAACGGCTATGTCTTTCTCCCCTAGTTTTACCGCGTACATCCTTCCCCTAGCCCACATATCCTACCAAAATGTTCCTGAGCTCACTTATATCTGTTAATTCCATCCCACGAACTCGCTATCCGGACTCTTTACACCGTTGGGACGAGCGTTGCAGACCTTGCCAGTGGTGATCGTCCCACGCTGATATCCAGTGCATGAAATAGTGTGGACAGTAGGATTGGCGTTTTCATGTTAATCCGGCGCCGTGTAAGAATATCCCAAGTCTATGTCCCGCGGTATTTTTGATAGTATCAAGCTGCAGAGCCTTCCCCGGCCGTCGTCGCATCATGAAGCTTCCTGGTATTTCAGTTCCATGCACGGAGCCAGCTAGCTTTGTCTCGGAACTTTCTTCGGCATCTGACACGCATAACATCTGCCTGGCAAATTTCGAAGCAAGATGGTCAACAATAGCTGACACTGCCAAGGGTGCACTTCACCGTGTGCTGTCGGGCTGCATACGAAGGCTCTATATCGAGGTACACAATGCGGCTTCAGTGTATGGCTACTTCGATTGTGACCGCGCAGTTAAGCCCCAAAGGTATCCCCCTGGAAGACAAAAGTTCTCGGAGAAGCCACACCCTCGTGAAGAGACGACAGAAACGACGACAGCTTCAGCAGAACACGTTGGGAGGCACTCCAGTGTGAGACCGGGTGTTGTAGGCTCGTCTGCGCCTCAGCCGGTAGGTCTATGGGGGCTTCTGTGTAGCAAGGTATCGTGGCTTCCGCGTTTCACATGGCTGAAGAGCGCATCCGGCATCTCGTCAGCTGTTGCAGCTGGGGCGGTCACCGTGCTGCTTTCCAGGAGCAGCTGTGCTCAGTTCGTCATTGTTGCGCCGGCGGTGTTTGCATTCGCCGTAGTAGCGAGCTGCGTAATCGTGTGGGGACGGCTAGAACTTTCAGTGCGCCGTTCTTCCAAAAGGATCCGCCAGCTTTTCACTGACATGAATCTTCAACACAAGCTTGCAGGAGAGATATTGAGGTGAGTTCGCCACTTATTTTACTGCTCGAAAGCTTAGGTGCTTGCAGCAGACGACTCCCCACTTGCCACTACAGTACGTTTCGCATACTTGGGGGGGCAAAATTGAGCCCTCGCCTTCTCTTCCTTAATTGTGCCAGTGGGAATTTGCGTCGGTGTCTTTTTCAGATGGATACAAGAACTTGAAGTCACATTTAAGGCTTTTCCAGGTGCCCTTGCGAAGAAGAGTCAGCGGGCTGCTGATGCTCCCCCATCTGCATCACCATGCAGGAATAGCGGCGGCCAGGCCCCTTACGACACTTCAGGGCAGCTTCGGGAAGTCTCGGTCATTGGTCCACCCCACTGCCAAGGCCTTCCTTGTTGCCTAAATGAGGGGAAGAGAGAAAAAGAATGGGGGCAATTACGTCCCAATGGCTTACGTTCGAATGTGCCATGCGCGTGGCACTTGAGAATACGGCTTTACCAGGTACTGGACTGGCAGCAGCGCATTTTCTGTTACTTATACGAAGACGTAGTTAGGCGGGAACCAGGCAGTCAGATTGCTTGGAAAAGCCAAATTTCTCAAGGACCGTGGAGGCGTGCTGAAATAAACAATTCTGGTAGCTATCAGTTTGATAGCAGCCTTCGGGCCCTAAAAGAAATGACTGCCAAAAGCTGGCTTTTGCAGTCGCGGCTTTTAGGAGGCATCCAGGTAGCGTTGAGGCAAGTTTCGCTCTCGA
>NW_024015539.1:0-3604 GCF_000499745.2 Eimeria mitis
CCGACTTTGTGCTCCATATTTCCAACTTGCAAGTATTACAACGATTGACTCTACTTCGTTTGCGCACCTTGCTTGCCTATGTTCTATATTATTAACGTGCCTTTCTCCCTCCCACCTCGCGCTCTCTGCGGTAGTCCACCCCCGTCTCTGGCGGGCCGACGCTACAGAACCGTCTTCGAGTTGTGCGCTGCCTTGACACTGCTATTTATGGAGGATAAAGCATCTTCTCGAACGCTGTCGCTTTTGTACACTGTCGGGGTCAGCAGGTGTCGTTGGACACTAGACCTTTCGTTCGTAAACCTCTCGGTATAGGGCTTCAACTTGAACATAATTCCGTCCAATCGTGCTGGAAGACATCAGATAGATCCGGAGAATACGTTTCTAATGCCAATATATGAAAGACGTACATTCGAAATCAATCACCACCGATCAGTCCGCAGACGATAGCCAGCTAGCCTGTAGCTGAACTTCCGTAGCTTTACTTCTAATGGTGCCGCGTAGGGTATCAACCAGACACCTTTACAGGTTTATTTTAGCAATTAGACTCCTTCCAGCATGAGAACTATGCTTTCTGGAGAATTGACGAGTGTGTAAGATACTCAGGAGGAGATGCCTTTGACACGATGGCGTCGCTGCAACTGGATGTAGCGCCTTGGTGGGGAGAGAGAGCGGCTTGACCGTAACCACACTGAAAAATATAGGGGGGAATTCCCATATGTTCAGACAACTTCCCTTTCACCAGCTAGAGCTTGGGTGTATTCGGTTGTTTGACGGCAAGTGGAGCCGACAACTTACGGTGTTCTCCGCAAATGTGGCAAAGTATGACTACGTGGTACAGTGACGCAGTGCCCCC
Organism: Eimeria mitis; assembly: GCF_000499745.2. NCBI lineage: Eukaryota > Apicomplexa > Conoidasida > Eucoccidiorida > Eimeriidae > Eimeria > Eimeria mitis. The sequence continues at coordinate 854 of NW_024015539.1, forward strand.
ATGTTAATCAGATTTGCCTGGGTTGTTCATTCGGTTAGGAACCAGAAGGTTTCGTCGCGCCAGGATGCATCACACTGCCATCGACGGTACGGAAGGCAGGCTAGGCAAGAAGAATCACAATCGCCAATCATAGAGAAGAAGGTGCGTGTAGTTCCCTGTGGTGTTGGGGGAGCCCGTGAGCGGCGCCTAGTGTCTGCTTGCTTTTCCATTGATGAGCAAGGACGCATCGCAATTCGAACAGAGATCTAACAATCCATTGCTAGTTCTCGGCTACATGAATATTAACTTCGTTCCTACTGCCGAAACAAGCCATGCGGCACTGGGACCTCAAGCTCGAGACGATCGCTTGAGGCAGCAATCCGCCTTGCCCGTGTTGCGCTGGAGGTGGAAAGCAGGCTGATCAAGTGTATCACAACAACAGTTGATGGTTGATGTGAGGGACCCACGCGAGGAATGTACGGTTGACACCGCTCAAGGCGAATGAAGTGGGTTTTACACGAAAATGTATGGGTTTCGCTTGCTGGGTGTTCGCTTCTTTTCCACTGCTGTAACCTGTTGCTACTCTGCGGGGATCAGGGCTTCAGAATTCCAAACTGTACAGTCCTTCCTCCTCCATGCAGTAGGAATCGTGGCTTGCAAGCGGAGATCCCTCCACTCCAGAGGTAGTTAGCGAGACTGACGGACTATGCCACTTCTTGGGTTGGGTTGGTGCAAAGTACGGGGGAAGCTGTAACGTGATTGTAGCATTAGAGCAGAAGCTTTCACTTGGTTTTGGCACGCTGCGTGTAAACTCTTGCAGACGTTGTACAAGTACATTTAGAGGCAAATCATGCAGAAAAGGAAGCTTCGGTGAAGTTTCTTCGCGGGAACGCGTGGGGCTGGCTTGTACTACCAGCCGCAGGGGTGCGCTGCAACCCCATTTTTAGCTGCTTCTTCTCCGCAACACTCAGGCCCTGAGGTAAACACCCAGTACTCCTAAGGATACGGAAAGGAGGTCAGCTGCTTTGGGGAAACTCTTGCTTTGAGTCTTTAGCTGCATTGCAGCTCGCCTCTCTCCTAGATAAAGACCAGAGAACAAGGGTTATTGTGATGGCATAAACAAGAGAGAAACGGAGCAAGATCAGGAATCTACATTCCTGCAGAAGCCGTTTCGTAGCTTTTGTGCTCAAAAATGCATTTTGTTCTTATCTGTTGGTTGTTGATGGTGACGAACACGTAAGTAGGCCGCCTTAAGCCGTCTCGCTGAGACAACCGGTGTGGGTCTCTGCGTTGCTCGGAAGGCCATGCAAACAGAGAGCCTTTTTCATCGTACTCGCACTCGTACCCGGTACAAAACGCAACAAAAGATGGCCAGAAGCCCGGCGGTACATTCTCCGCTTGCTGAAGCAACACCAGTCGGCGACAGGTCACTCAAGTCGTGAAGCCACCTCACACCCCTCATCGCATGGCGCCCTCATACAGCTACGCCCAAACCACGGCACACATTAGAAACCACTTAAGCTAAACTAATTGAGAGGGCTTTATTTCCTCCAGGTGTGCCAGTTAACTGGGGCGAAAACGCATGAGGAAGCGGGAGATTACGAATAATACTGCTCTCGCCTTTTGAGTAGCTGGGGGCGAGGAAAATGGTTGTTGTCAAGCTGTTCAGCGTTCTAAGACCTTCGGCCTGACATTCTGGTATAATAAAATAGGAAAATACAACTAACTTTGTCTCAGGGTTTTAGTTGCTTTGGCCGTTCTTCCTGGGCGGCCCACATATGGTACTACAAGCCCAGACCAGTCCAGCGACTTCGGGTCTGCCAGGGGCTGTCAGTATGTAACTCGCAGTTTTCCTTTTCTTTTCCAGTTTCACTTTTTGTTTGCTCTGACAGCGAGGTAAGGCTCAATTAACTTTTGGCGGATTCCTTACGCATCTTTGAAAACCCAGTTGCAGCCGCCGGTCACCCCCAGGTGACCCTGAGGGGAGAAAAGCCTTTGCATGGGTGACAGCGGCCTTCTACAATTTCTCATCGTCCTTTGACTTTTTTGTCTTTTCTACCCACGACAGTTGACAGAGGGCTCTGTGGTTCCTAAGCGCAGAGGAACTCACTGATGTCTTGAGCGGGTATTCAGGGCCCGCAGGGATCTGAGTGTTTCTTTCAACCTTGCACCTTGTACAGGAAGAAAGTTCATCATCTCTTTTTTTTTTGAGCACTTGTCGTCGATTCTCTAAAGCTCCAACTCACTACTACTGGGGCTGGCGCATAGTTGAGTGTTAAGGTTCTTGCACTGCTGCATTCAATCTGCTTCAGTGCATGTTCTACCCTCCCTCCATACCCGCATAAGGATCACCAAAGTGGAAGCGAAGCAACTTGGGGTCTTTCTAAGAGACCTGTGTCCTGCAGCTAGCCTTGCTTTGACATGAAGAGTGTAAGGCTTGGCGACGCTTATGAATCCGCAGCGACCGCCGGAGCAGCAACGGGAAGAGCAGGAGCAAGCCGCTGCCCATCGTGCAGACGAGGAGGCGAGTCCCACTCCTGTTAGTAGGAGTGTATCTGCAAGGCGTTCACTGCGCCTGAGCTTGAGGACGAAACCCTCGGGCCACTCGCCGCCTGACGCTCCCTCTACAGCAGCTTGCAGGTTGACTCCTTGGAGCATCTCTCGACAGCCTACTCAGGACACTGCGCGCCAGCAGTCTACTGCAACTTACTGGAGTGAAGTTTCTTCTGCTGCAACTGCATCTGTTGATATATCAGCAAATAACCCACCGGC
>NW_024015540.1:0-3592 GCF_000499745.2 Eimeria mitis
GGTGAGTGTTATTTATGTCGGACGTGCACCGCGTTAATGGCCAGTCAATCTGTAGAGGCGGTGTGTCGATACGTCCTTCCATTGCAACCGCACCACGGCCGGCCCAGGAAGTATGCAGACAGTCTAACGAACAGTTGGGAGGGTGTGCAGAGGTCAGCAGCCAACAACGTGAGCAGCGATTGCCACCCATGCTGAGTGCATGCAGGTGGTTAGAGACGTTGTTTGTCGTCGATGCTATGGTGTGGGCAGTGGTAGAGCGTGTACACTGCCCGGTCAGACGCTTGAGTGTTTTCGTTAGGAAAGGCGCAGGGCCAGGAGGACCAAAAAAACATTTCTCTACGACAGCGCAGTTCTGTAGTATTCCTCAGGGCTATGTCTAGCGGCGCTCTAATCTGGATTTGTGGAGCAGGCTCCGCAATCATTAGAGCCTGTTTCCGCCCTTGCGTTACGCACAGTCTGGAAAGGCAGTGGCGAGCGAAATGGGTTTCGCACGACGCAGAGGAGCGGAGAGCGAGACTCATGCAGCAATATGACAGGTGATTTTATCTACGGAGTTTGCTTCAATATTCATGGAACAAGTAGTTAAGACGGGTGCTGGTCTCGGCGAGATCGACCAATATGTTTGGCTCGCGATGCCGTGGAGTTGCTCAGTGTATTATCGATTTGCGTTTAATCTCGCCCCCTCCTGGACGTTGGCTTGCATTACCCAAAAGCAGTAGCCAGAACCACAAGGAACGCATGGCTGCTCTGCATCTCATTGCGTTTTCGTGTCGGTCGGGTATCGTCTGCAATTGAGCAGAGAACAATCTTCAGAGGCGTTGTCATTGGCGACGAAGACGGGGTGGACCAAGCGCTGTATATGCGTCTCCTAGAAGGAGAAATGTTAAGATGGGTGTTATTTAATCTCGAGGTGCATCCCATTCATGCGGCTATCTGCAGAGGCGGTGTTGCGACACTTCCTTCCATTGCGATCGCGCCACGGTCGGCCCAGCGAGTATGCAGACAATCTAAAGAGCGGTTGGGGCGTGTGTGCAGAGGTCAGCAGCAAACAAGGTGGGCGACGATTGTCAGACATGCTGAGTGCATGCAAGTGGTTGGAGACGTTCGTTTGTGTTCACTATATCGCACGGGCAGTGGAAAGGCTGGTGGAATGCGCGTTCAGACGCTTGCGCGTTTTGGTAAGGAAAGGCGCAGGGCTAGGAGCAGCGTGATATCGTTTGCTCCGACAGCGCAGTTCTTTAGCATTCCTTAGCGCCATGTATAACGGCGCTTCGACCTGGATTCGTGGAGCAGGCTTCGCCATCATTACTGGCTGTTGCCGGCATTGCGTTGTGCACAGTCTGGTAAGACATCAGTGAGCGAGTTGGCTTTCGAATGACCCAGGAGAGCCGAGAGCGAGACTCACGATGCAATATGAGAGGTGATTTTGTCTACAGATTTTGCTCCAGTATTCATGGAACAAGTAGTTAAGCTGGGTGTTCGGCTCGGCGAGATCGACCTATATGTTTGGCTCGCGATACCGTGGAGTTGGTGAGTGTATCGGTCTGCGTTGATGTCTCCCATCGCCTGGATGATGGCTTTATATCAGCTACGGGTAGTAGCCAGAACCGCAAGGAACGGTGGGCGGCTACGCATATCATCACAGTTTAGTATCGGTGGGGTATCATCTACAATTCAGCAGAAAACAACCCTCACATACGATGTCATTGGCGACAAAAAGACAGTGGACCAAACGCTGTATTTAGGTCGCTCAGAAGGTGGAAGGTTAAGGTGGGCTTTACGCATGTTGGACGCTTGTCCATTCCCCGATCTGCAGAGGCGGTGTGGCGATTTGTCCTTTCATTGCTACCGCGCGACGGTCGGCCCAGAAAGTATGCAGACAGTCTAATGAACAGTTGGAAGAGTGCGCAGAGGTCAGCAGCCAACAACGTGAGCGGCGATTGTCAGACATGCTGAGTGCATGCAGGTGGTTGAAGACGTTGTTTTTCGTGCATGCTGTTGCACGGGCAGCGATGAGGCTCGTGACCTGCGCGTTCAGACGCGTGCTTGTTTTTGAAAGGAGCGGCGCAGCGGCAAGAGCAGCGGCAAGTCGTTTTGCTACGACAGAGCAGTTTTCTAGTACTTGTTGGGGCTGTGTGTAAGGCCGCTTCAATCTAGATTCGTGCGGCAGGCTTCGCCATCATTACTGGCTGTTGCTGGTGTTGCGTTACGCACTGTCTGGCAATGCATCAGTGGGTGAATTGGGTTTTGCATGACCCAGGAGAGCGGATCGCGAGACTCATGCAGCAATATGAGGGATGATTTTATCTACGGAGTCTGCTCTAGGTTCTACGCAGGAAGTAGTCAAGGTGGGTGTTCGGCTCGGCGAGATCGGCCAATATGTTTGGCTGGCGATGCCGTGGACTGGTTTAGTGTATATTGTCGACCCTGCCCTCTAGTGGAAAATGGCTTTGTATCGCCTACAAGTAGTAGCCAGAACCACGAGGAACGGATGGCTGTTCTGCATATCGTAGCATTTTCGCATCAGTCGGATATCGTCTACAATTCAGCACAAAACAACCCTCACACGCGTTTTCGTTGGCGACCGAAGTCGCTTGGACCAAACGCTGTATAAGCCTCGCTGAGAAGGCGTAACGTTAGGCAGGGTGTTAGGCATGACGGTCGTGCATCGCGTTCATGCGCCTATCTGCAGAAGCGGTGTTGCGATACCTTCTTTCATTGCAACTGCACCACGGGGCATCCAGCGAGTATGCAGACAGTCAAACGAACAGTTGGAAGGGTGTGCAGAGGTCAGCAGCCAACAGCGTGAGCAGCGATTATCAGCATGCTGAGTGCATGCAGGTGGTTGGAGATGCTGTTTTTCGTGGATGCTGTGGCGCGGGCAGTGGCGACGTTGTGAACTGCGCGTTCAGAGGCTTGCGCGCGTTCAAAAGAAACGTCTTCGCGGCAGGAGCAGCGAGCATTCGTTTGCTACGACGGCGCAGTTCTCTAGTATTCCTTAGGGTTATGTTTCACGGCGCCCCAATCTGGATTCGTGAAGCTGGCTTCGCCATCATTACGCGCTGTTGCCGACCTTGCATCACGCACAGTCTAGCAGGGCAACAGAGGGCAAAATGGGTTTCGCATGACCCAGGAGAGCCGAGAGCAAGACTCATGCAGCAATATGAGAGGTAAGTTTACGGACAGAATTCGCTTCAGTATTCATGAAACAAGTAGTTAAGACGGGTGCTTGGATCGGCGAGATCGACCAATTTGTTTGGCTCGCGATGCTATGGAGTTGCTGCGTGTATTATCGATTTGCGTTGAATCCCGCCCTCTCCTGGAGGTTGGCTTTGTATTACCCAAAAGCAGTAGCCAGAACCACAAGGAACGCATGGCTGCTCTGCATATCATTGCATTTTCGTGTCGATCGGATATCATCTGCAATTGAGCAGAGAACAATATTCAGAGGCGTTGTCATTGGCGACGAAGGCGGGGTGGACTAAGCGCTGTGTATACGTCTCTTAGAGTGTAGAAGGTCAAGGTGAGTGTTATTTATGTCGGACGTGCACCGCGTTAATGGCCAGTCAATCTGTAGAGGCGGTGTGTCGAT
>NW_024015541.1:0-3590 GCF_000499745.2 Eimeria mitis
CTGCGTAGGTGTAAATCTCATCACGAATATACCTATGTTGAAGCAGCTGAAGGAGAGCGGCTGCAGACAAGGTGTCGCAACAGGCAGTGTCATCTGGCATTGGGTGCGGCGGCAGTGGTGGCGCACTGTAGGGCCACAAGTGGTTGACGTGGATTTCAAAGGGCGGCTGGGTGATGAACTTGTCACTGACATCAGCGGCAGCTGCAGCAGCTGCTTCTGCTGCTTGGAGCTCTACCAGTGCTGCTGAAGTAGGGCAAGTGGAAAAACTGCTGAGGCTTTCGCGTGATACCTGTTGGACGATAGCTACTCCTTCAGCTGGGCTGCTGGTAACACTTGAGCCTGCAGAATCTCCACCGGAAGCTTGATGCGACGGCCCTTGAGCTCCACATGGAACGCTGCATTCAAAGTTCGTTTCAGCTGCTGATGTATCTAACCCGAACATGCATTGTACGCCTTGGTATTCATGGCCTCTTGTATCCCCACTCTGTGGGTCACTCAGAGGTAAGGACTTTCCATGTTTTTCACGCATATCCTCCCTCCTTCCAGAAGGGCTCGTGGCATCAGTGTCAGTGGGAAACAGGCCTGGGGTGGCTTTCCTAACTACTACAGCGGCTGCCTCTGCTGCAGCTACGCTCCTGGCACCCTCCGGATGCACCTCCACGAACGCCCGTCTGGAACTCACGTCTACATACGAGACGTTCACTGTTGAGAAACCATGGTCGGCGTTCTGGACCCAGGCTAAGCTGCGAACCCGAAATTGGTTAGCTGGCGCGTCGTGAAATGCGCCGCTGTGAGCTTCCTTGGACACTCCATCCGCCTCGGGAGACGACATCATTCGCTCAGCGGTGCAAGGCAGACGAGCAGATAAGCTCTCGCAACCTGGTCAGACGAAGCCAGAGTGGTTTTCAGCATAGGACTCCACGCAGCGTTTCGAGTAACGGATCTGCTAGTTGCGGCTGCATCGAGAGTTCTGGCCCGCCCGCCTGCTCGATTTTGTGAGCAACCTATGGTGGAGATAACCGCATAAAGCCTAAACTTCTCTATGAAAACGCCTTTTTGAGGCAGATAAAGGCATGGAAAATCGTTAACTGCTGGTTTCGAGAGCAGTCATCTTGGTCTAGCAGGAAAATGCCGCTTGCCCAGACATATATGTGCTACGCATCGAATAGCGTGCACTTTAACTCCGATATTCCCAATAAATAATATGATGGTAGAAAAAGGAGAGTTGATAAATGAATTGTTAGTTATTTCACGCTTAGGATGAACGCCGAGGAATCGAGTGAAGAAGGCCTTCCGGAGTGACCAGCCGCCATGCCGCAGCCAGTGAAGGACCACTGCAGCATCGAAGGGGCTCAGTCCATCTTTTAGTTAGCTCACATTTATACATGGACATAATTTTAAATGTTCCTCGAAATCTCAATTGTTTGGCTTCACCGTGTCGGAAACAGACGGTAGTAGATTCAGGTGGCTGTGCGACGGGGCGTACAGCCCATCTTGGCAGTAGGATTTCCCCCCAATACAACGGGTTATGGAGGTGTGCTTTGTTTCCTTGTCTTCCTAAGTCTTATTTAATTAGTATCACATGCCGGAAATGCTCGAGCGATGCCAGCTTGTCGCCGGCGTGCCAGGTGACCTCGCAGAATCTGGTGCCCAGGGTACCTAGCTACATTAAGTCCCCTGAGCCTACATTAGTGCAATAAAAGCAGTTAGGAGAGGTTACACAGTTGAGAGTTCAGCAGCATGCCTGGGAACTAGTCACCATGGCCAGCAGGCCATACCAAAGGTGGAAAGTCCATGAGTCTCAATGGGAACACTGGTTGGCTACAAAAGCTGACCATTGATTCCATGTACTTCTCGTCCTGTAACACAAAGTGGCCCAATTATCGAAGTATAATAAGCCTGCTGCCCTAGGCTCAAGAAGAGATATGCAGCAGCATGCTGCATAATATGCTCCAAAACGCAAAGTCAAAATCACTGTGTGCGTGCAGTGGACGAAGAAAATGACATGTGGTCGTCCGAAATGTCAGCATCCCTATCTACTGTCGAGTAATGTGCATAATATGCGTATTATCTGATGGAGTTTGTGTCGACAGCGAACCTTCGTTGATGGATACTAAAACTTCACCATATAGCTGGCCACATGGAAAACTAGTTCTCAAAGGCATGCGGGTTCTCACCCGGTCGACAACATTGTAGAAAGGCTATGGCAATGAGCTGCCAATAGTTTTGTTTATCTGTGCACGCAATGCTGTCTTAAATAAGTGGAGGGTATCTGAGGAGCGTAACACGCCATGTGAAATCTCTGTAAAAGGACTGCATCGGCTTTGTAGGGTAACGTTATTTACCTATTTTCAAGTTTATACTGGGCGTATGTTCTTGTTGAGGTAATATTTGGGAGTAGGGGAGTATCTGTCGCATATTAGCGCCTAGTGCTCAATTCCCTTCAATGCCAACAGTTGCGAAACTGGACCTCCCACAAAACGTAGCTTTTCATGTATATTCATGTACCTATAATTGTAACTGAGGCTACACGAGGATAGGACAGCGTTGATATTTCGACGCCGAAAAGGTTGTGCACAAAGGAAGGTACTTTAAGTTGGTGTTCGCGGAGCTGGCCAACCGCATCGCGGATGGCGTCTGTCACAAAAAAAAACATATGTGCGAGAGCAAAGCAGGAGCTATGCCAATTATATTGCACCTTGAAAGCAGAATGCTGCATATTGGGATGGTTACTCTATGCCCTGAACATTACAGGGGTTAGCCTGGTCAGCAGAGGTCAGTTGAGCAAGTCGAAGTCTCCAATGGTGCGCCAGTTCCCTTTTTCATCTCCCAGACATAAACTAAGGATTCCTGGGGGACGAACATGCTGCAGGAGACACAAACAGCAAATCCAGGTATGTCAAGAGTGAATTACAGGCGTTTACAGCAGGAAAACAACAATCTATAGAACCCTTTGAAAGAAAAGGGGTAACTTACGACAGACGCCAAGGTGCCCGAACTCAGACAAGTCACGGCCAAAACTTGGCCTCTTGAGTTTGCACTGTTAGGAAGAGGCTGCAGGCTGTTTGGATCCAGTGCGCGGACGACTCTTCCCGTACTCTTGTCGACCATGGCCACTCGGTAGGATTTGAAGTCTCGGGTGAGAGACGGGATTTCCTCACTCTTATTTCCGGCATCGCTGGGTGTTCGAACCTTCGCGCCAAGCTCGTCAACTTCGGGAGCACCGCTAGCGCTTTCGCTCGTGCTACCGTCACTGTCTGTGTATGCACTGGTGCGGCCAGTGTCATTTTCTGGAGCTGCGTCAGCCGGTACAGCGGATAGCAAGGACTCCGCCTCCCACGGAAACACCCTGAGCAACCGATCACTGGTTTCAATGTGGGATGCTTGTGAGTTAGGGAGGCGGGATTCTTCTTCCGGCTCCTCCCGCAGGAATTGCAGAACAGGAAAGGGCAAGCGGATCTGGTCTAAAAGCACAAGGTTTCCAGAGCCAGTGATAGAGTCGGCACTCCTCTCACTCCACTGCAGCAACAGCAGCGAGTTGTCTGCTGTGGAAAGCAGCAACAGGCGTTGCATCTTGGCTTCAAGCGATC
>NW_024015542.1:0-3583 GCF_000499745.2 Eimeria mitis
TGAGCTGCGTTCGCATCCGAGTGCAAACGAGGCATGAGAGTGCTTTATTATGGGGACGGATACTTTGACAACGAGGCGTGTGGGACGCGTACGGTCTCTGGTAAGTAGTAGTAGATGTGGTGCTAGACGAAAGGTGAGAACGGCAGCCTGGCCTTACCGTGTATATACACCCGTGGGTGTCAGGGAAAATCGCATTCCGGAACAGCTGAGTATGTAAACAGTAGAAATAGAGGCATGCAATTTCTCGTTTGAGACGTGGGGTCCGTGGCATTTTGTGTGCCGTCCATAAACGCTGATAGTTTGAGCATAGTGTCCATCCTGGAGCATAGATCCGCAGTGAACGTGTTGAGGGCAGGAACGGAGTTCTGCACAGATATCAACTATGCGCGCTTACGATGTGTGGTGCGTGGCGTTATATCTGGAGGAGAGGCGGCTAGCTTGCTGCGTCCTCTCTTAATATGCCAGTGTTTTCTTGATTTTAAGCGTGTAAAACATGGGCCAGTATTCGACCTACAAAGTGTTTTGGAGGGCATTCGCAGAGATGCACGAGGTGCATTAACTTAGTGAGCTGTGTCCCGGTAAATGTGATGCTTAACACAAGGCGCACGCTGTTGATCGCTGTTGCCAGTGTGCACATTGCTCCATTCGCGGATATTCTTGCAGTTTAAAGCAGACTTTAGATCCACGGTGACAGCTGTCGACGGTTGTGGTGCAGGAGGCAAGGCTAGTGGCAAAAACGACGACTCGCATCCCTCACTCTGTCCGTTGGTTAAGTTGGTTCCGCGTGCGTCTCGTTTCTGCGTAACGAAGTTGACCAGGGAACGGGCAGTTACAATGAGTAGTTGTGGCCAGCTGACTTGATACAACGACTGAGATGTGAAAAAACAGCTTATGGGAATATTTCGAACGCCCTCACCGTACACGTCCCAGCGTGAGCTGACTTGAGCCAACGACTGCAATGTGAAAGGACAGTATATGGGAGCATTTCGAGCGCCCTCACCGTACACATCCAAACAGTTCTCCAAAAGAGCTTCCGGACGGGTCCGTTGCTGTGTGTAGAGCGTGATTTACAAGTCGTATGCGCAGAGCTATTCAATTAGTAAAAAACTGCTATCTAGTTCCTAGTTTTGGAATTTCAGTCATTCGCTATACACGAATATTTATATCTTCAGATACTGTATCTGATTGATCTGATCAATCTGATTGATTGATCAACATGCATATTTGCGCCCCCCTTAAGTCGCTGCACCTCTTTGAGGGCGGCGAATCACTAACGACCACTTAAAAGGCATGGACGGTCGGTGAAATGCCAATGCGTAAACATCATTGGGCATATCCCATACTTCTAGGCCTATTGGGTGACTCCCGTCATGCGATGTTTATGAACCTGTGGCGTTCACCGAAGGGGTTCGTACCTCAGGACATTTTACTCCGAAAGCAGATATACAAACTTCGGCTCACTATGGGGGATCAGATTCACCGTTCCTGCCTGCCTGGGGCAAAACCGTGCGCAGTGTAGCATGGCGATTGGGTCTCGCGCTGGATTCAAGAGTGGCGTCTTGTTTGTAACACTGATATCGTAAAGGTCGACACCGAAGCGCAATATGCTTTTCGATTTCTACACTCCGGAAAGCGGCGGTGTGGACAAAATGTTTCGCCTTTTTAACTCTATGCTGTAAAGACTAAAACCCTAGCCGCCCAGCACCTACTTTTTGCGTCTATATATATTGCCTCTGGAAGCATCGATGTGTTAGGGGCACTTTGTACTCAGTAGGCTTCTTCAGAGCATTTGCAGTGCGGTGTGCTCGTCCTAGTTGGGTGCTGGACCAATGATACTACTGTACACAACACAATGAAAGTAATGTGTTCGTTGCGTCTACAGAATGCAAATTTTGCCACTGCCATTGCATTGTCTGTAACACTACTTTGGACAGTACCTGAAAGGTCTGCAGCGCAGCCCTGTCTTGATAGCCACACAGTCCTGTTCCTATTGATTGCTTTATACTCGTAGGGGCTGCATTCTTGGTTGTGGTACCCGAACCTTGTGCCGACCTACTTGGGGAACATTCGCGAGTGATAAACCAACCAGGCATTGCCAGTGGCGTAGCAATATTGTAGTTGCGCAGACCGTTTGGACATACGAATGGTATTATATTATTTGTTTCCTCCAGGAGAAGCAGAACGACTGGTTGAGGCCCACTTCTTGTTGGCAAAATTCCCTTCGACAGGCAGTATATTCAGAATTACTGCCTTTCAAACACTGCATGAACAGTTTGCGGGAGTTTCCACGGGTGCAACGTGTTCAGCTAAGAGGCTTCCTGACGAGGATTATCGCGACCTAGCGCAGGAGTATCATCGAACACACAATTTTAGACACAGAACGCGAATTACTTCTAAGAGCCTTGCGCTAACGATAGAGCGAGTTGACTCGCCTTTTGGCTTTGCTACCAACGCGTCCGCATTAACTTGTTGTGGTCAACGCTGCAGTGGAGTAATTTTCGTGCCAGCAGCCACTTGCCACACAGAAGCCTTCCGTGAAACCTGTTGCTGGCCCAGGGGGAGGGAGCGCTTCGGGATGTTTGGCGCATGCCCAATTATGTGGAAATATAGAGGTATGAACCCATGCTGCATGCCATTTTCCTTGCTTCTAGCGCAGACAAGAGGAAGGGATTTTGGAATATTCTTCAGAGCAGCTGTATTCAGAGGTGGCTAGGTTTTGCATTTTCTGATCGCCTGCATATTTTTGGGGCATTTAGAAATTGGCCTCACAAACAGTACTTGACATTGGAAAGCAAGCCAAACCCTGTCTCAGCATACTGTAGGTAGCTCCAACCGATCCAACTGGGGTCCAGGAAAGGCGAGAGCCATCGTACGGAAAACGGCCCTTTATTCAGCGAGCCTTTAAGTAGATGCTAACTTGGCAGATGCCCGAGACACTTCGAAGTGTATGGCGGCAACTGCATTTGGGCTGGTATATGCGAAACATTCGTTGATTTAATTTGCAGTGAGTACGTGGGCCTGCTTCGTCGCTGGTTTTATCTTCGTTATATATATTCATATATATTCAGGAAAAGCTCCGTAATTGGCCGAATCTGCCGAATGCAGAACCCAACGACTCGATATTCACACCTGGAGACCTGGCCCCATACTTCTGGTGGTGCAGTCTTCGACAGAACGCAACAACGTTTTGCCTTGACCAACGTCGAATTTTGACAAAACCACGACAGTACCCTATACACCGCATTTGCAACCAGTGCAGTCAACCGGAACTCCACGGTAGACATTTTTCAAACAGAACGCGTAACGGTCACCAGTATAGGGATCATGGTTTATCCGTGAATGTTCTAGATCTTCAGCCTTGGATGTTTTACAGTTTAGAGCTCAGGGCTTCGGGTTTAAGCTGCTTAGAGTGCTTAACTTCTAAGGTTTACGGATTAGCGTTCCTTACCTAGGGTTGCATATACACCCCGTGCTGTTTTAGGGTTTAGGGTTTAGGGTTTAGGGTTTAGGGTATAGGGTTTAGGGGTTTAGGGTTTAGGGTTTAGGGTTTAGGGTTTAGGGTTTAGGGTTTTAGGGTTTAGGG
>NW_024015543.1:0-3575 GCF_000499745.2 Eimeria mitis
ATACGCAGCACCTACTGCCGCACGCCATGCATCGTGAACCCGCCTCGTTACTCTCTACAGAACGCTAAGTTAGCTGAAGCTACTAGCGTGAAAAAACAGTCTGCAGGGCCTGCCGTACGCACCGCCTGTAATACGCTGCACCTACTGCCATACGTTATACACCATAAACCCACACTGGCACTCTCTACACAGGACGAAGGTAGCTGACACCGCTACCGTGTAAAGAGAAGCCGCAGCCGCCGCAGTACTCACCGGCTGTAATATGCCTTACCTACTGCCACACGCCATAGACTGTGAGCCCCCCTAGTTACTCGCTAGAGAAAGCGAAGAAATCTGAAACAACTTGCATGTAAACACAGCCTACAGGCGGCGGAGTACGCACTGGCTGCAATAAGCCGCACCTACCGCCACACGCCATGCACCGTGAAACCACCTTGTTAGTCTCAATAGAAGCCCACGGTAGCTGAAAGCACTACCGTGTAAAGACACGCCGCCGGCGTAGCCGCACGCACCGGCTGCAATACGCCGCACCTACTGCCACACGCCATACACCGTGAGCCCCCCCTGCTAATCTCTACAAAACGCGAATGTGGCTGAAAACACTAACATGTAAAGACAGTCCGTAGGCCCTGCCGCACGCACCACCTGTAATACGCCGCACCTACTCCCGCACGCCATACACCATGAAACCTCCTTGTTACTCTCTATAGAGGCCCACGGTAGCTCAAAGTACTAACGTGTAAAGACAGGCCGCAGGTCCTGCCGGACGCACGTGCTGTAATACACCACAGCGACTGCCACACGTCACACATCGTGAACTCAGCCTGTTACTCTCAATAGAAAGCAAAGGTAGTTGAAAAAACTAGCGTCTCCAGGCAGGCCGCAGGTGCTTCCGCACGCACCAGCTGTTATACGCCTCACCTATTGCAACACGCGATGCACCGTGGACCCACCTTGTTACTCTCCATCGAACGCAAATGTAAATTGGAACCACTAGCCTGCAAAAGCAGGCCACAGCCGCCGGCGGACGCACCGGCTGCATTACGCCGCACGTACTGCCACACTCCATACACCGTGAACCCATCCTCGTACCCTCTATAGAAGGCGAAGATGGCTGAAAACACGAGCACGTACACACAGGCAACAGCCGCCGCCACACGCACCGGCTGCAATATGTCGCACCTACTGCCACACGCCATACACCGTGAACCCACCTTCTCACTCTCTGTAGAAAGGAAATGTAGCTGAAACCAATAGCGTGGAAGGAGATGCCACAGGTCCACCCGCACACACCATCTGTAATACGTCACGTATACACCGTGAACCAGCCGTACTCTGTATAGAAGGAGACGGTAGCTCAAGCCACTAGCATGTGAGCACACGGGACAGGCGCCACCGCACGCACCGTCTGTAGTACGCCCCACCTACTGCCGCACGCCATACACCGTGAACCCGCATTGGTAATATCTACAGAACGCAAATGTACCCGAAACCATTAACATGTTAAGACAGTCGGCAAGCCGTGCCGCACGCACCAGCTGTAATACGCCGCACATACTGTCACACGCCATACACAGTAAACCCTAAACCCACCTCTGTACTGTCTATTGGACGCGACGGTAGCTGAAACCACTAGCATGCAAACACAGACCACAGCGGTCCCCGCACGCACAAACTGTAATACGTCGCACCTACTGCCACACGCCATACACCGTGAACCCACCATCTTACTCTCTACAGAACGTGATGCTAGCTGAAACCAATCGCGTCAAACGATAGGCCACAGGCGCCGCCGCACGCACCAGCTGCAATAGGCCGCACCTACTCCCACACGCCATACACCGTGAAACCACCTTGTTACTCCCTATAGAAGCCCGTTGTCGCTGGAACCACTAGTGTGAAAAAACAGTCCGCAGGTCCTGTCGGACGCACGTCCTGTAATACGCCAGAGCTGCTGCCACACGCCATGCACCGTGAACCCACCTTCATACCCTCTATAGAGAGCAAAATAAGCTGAAACCATCCGTGCGTCAAGACAAGCCACTGTCGCCGGCTAACGCACACGCTGTAATACGCCGCATCTACTGCCAGACGCCATAGACGGTGAACCCACCTTCTTACTCTCTATGGAACGCAAAGGTAGCTGAAACCATTAGCCTGCAAACATAGGCCACTGCCTCCTCCACACGCACCAGCTGTAATACGCCGCACCTACTGCCACACGCCATACACCCTGAGCCCATCTTTGTACTCTCATAGAACGCGAAGCTAGCTGAAACCACTAGCATGTAAAGGCAGGCTACATGTGCCGCTGCACGCACCCCCTGTAGTACGCCGCACCTACTGCCACACGCTACGCACCATGAACCCACCTTGTTACTAGCTACAGACCGCGAAAGGAGCTGCACCCACCATCATATACACACAGACCACAGGCGTCGGCGCACGCACCTCCTGTAATATGCCACACTTACAGCCATACGCCATACACCGTGAACGCACGCTGCTACTTTCTATAGAAGCCCACAGTCGCTGGAACCACCTGCATGTAAAGACAGGGCACAGGCGCCGCCACACGCACCGGCTGAAATACGTCGCACCTACTGCCAGACGCCATACGCAGTAAACCCACCTTCTTACTCTCTATGGAACGCAAAGGTAGCTGAAACCACTTGCATGTGAAGACAGGGCACGGCTGCCGCCACACGCACCAGCTGTAATACGCCGCACCCGCTGGCACACGCCATACACCCTGAACCCACCTTCGTACTCTCATATAACGCGAAGCTAGCTGAAACCACTAGCATGTAAAGGCAGGCTAAATGTGCCGCCGCACGCACCCCCTGTAGTACGCCGCACCTACTGCCACACGCCATACACCGTGAACCCACCTTGTTACCCTCTACAGAAAGCGAAGGCAGCTGAAACNGAAGGCAGCTGAAACCACTAGCATGCAAACACAAGCCACTGCCGCTGCCACACGCACCGGCTGTAATACGCCGCACCTACTGCCACATATCATACACTGTGAACCCACCTTCGTACTTTCTACAGGACGCGAAGGTAGCTGAGACCACTAGCCTGTAAGAACAGGCCAGAATTGCCGCCGCACGCACTCCCTGTAATACGCCGCACCTAGTGCCGCACGCTACACACCGTGAACCCACATTATTAATCTTTATAGAATGCAAATGTAGCTGTAGCCACTAGCATGTAAAGACACGCAACAGGCGTCGGCGCATGTACCTTGTGTAATACGCCGCACCTACGTCAGTACGTCATACACCCTGAACCCACCTTGTTACTCTCTATAGAATGCGATTGTAGCTGAAGCCGCCTGCGCAGAAAGACAGGAAACAGCTGCCCCTGCACGCACTCTCTGCAGTACGCCGCGCTTACTGCTATACGTAGTACACCGTGAACCCAGCTTTGTATTCTTTCTGGAAAGTGAAGGTAGATGAAATCGCCAGCGTGTAGAGACAGCGCACAGGCGCCGCCGCACGCGCCGGCTGTAAGACACCGTTCCTACTGCTACACGCCATACACAGTAAACCCACTTGCGTACTCTCATAGAA
>NW_024015544.1:0-3559 GCF_000499745.2 Eimeria mitis
GTCGTTTAAACCTCGTTTGGGGTTTTTGCAGTGCTGAACAGCAACTCAAAGTAACCCTAAAAACAAACATATTGCTTATATAAAATATATTGAAACCAGGGAAGTAACTCAGCTCGGGAATGCCTTATACACTAGCTGTATACTTTCAGCAACTTTGTGGGTTTAATACGAACGAAGCTTTCAAATCTAGGGTGGTTCGGATGTACGGTTTAAGGCAAGCATTTTGTGCGTTGCAACGTATGCGGGAACAGAAGGACTTGCTTTCTGCCAGCGCATCAACGGACTGGTAGTACTAATGAAATATACGCTTGAACAAATTATATAGAATTAGCAAAACACTTCTCAGAAGCAGTACAGCAGTTTTCTTTACGTTGACCATCTGTTTAGGTTGCAGAGAGAGCCTGTGCAGGTATCCTCCGTTGACTTGCCTAACTCGCCGTGCTCGAAGGGTCGTTTCATCATGGCGTGGCAATGCCACTTATGGTAATTTTCCAGCTGGCTCTGGTGTGTAAGATTTCCGCTTGACTTGAATATTGCTTGTGCGACAGTGGGAAGCATTTGAAACCGTTTAATTCAAAGGATAAGGGCAGCATTGGGAATCATTTATTTCAGCAACGGCTTCAATTCATCTTTTTGGGTAGCGTATGTGGATATGGTAGGCCATGCCTGCTAGCGGCTCGCATGCTGGAAGTCACGTTGTTACCAGTAGCGCCTTGGCTTCGAGGTTCATTAGTCGTGAAACTATTGAACGAAGATAACACCATTTACTAAAGTGAATACCGCCTACACAGCTGGAACGCCCAAGGCGCAGCCTTAGGGTTTAGCGTTTACGGCTGAGGGTTTAGGGTCACGCTACTTTAAGCTCGCTGCGAGCGCAGTCTCATACAGCTGTTCCCAATAAACTGCTGGCGCATGAGTTAATAAATACCTCCTAATATTCCCCAGCGTCTGAAGTTGCATGGGGGGACGCTGGCGGTTGCAGCTAAGCTCACGAATTCAAGTCAAGTCTAAATTTAAGTTATTCAAATACCATCGGATGCACTGAGGGGGCAAGCAACTGGACAATCCCGACAAATATATAGTTCTCTGCTGGTGTATTCTTGCAGCGTCGGGGTCGTCAGAGTAGAGAAATAGGCAGCTGTGCGGATGCTTCTTCGGCAACTGGTTCCATTTTCTGCAAAACGACCGGCTAACGGCTCTCAGGGGTGCCGTTCTGCATCTTTCTGAGGCTGGAGCTAATTAAGAAATCCAGAAATTAAGACGAACTGGTCCTCACAAATGCCACTAAACTGCTCTTGTAGCATGAGATGTAGTGCATCATTCCCTAAGAACGCAAGTCTGCATGGGTCACAGAACAACTTTGCGTTTTCAGCATACACAGTGATGCGATGCATGCCTGCAGCCCCAAGGCTGCATGCATGCTGTAATGGTGCACGCGGGCTGCGTGCACCATTACATGTAATGCATGCGCCCTGCTGCAGCGTCAGAACGGGGTCGCGCGCATGCGGACGTCGAAGTCTAACGCGAAGTCTTTCCACGCCCAAAGTAGAAAATATTTATTGGGGAGGAGCTGAAGATGACCATCTTCTGAGCCCTCTACAACCTGCAAGGCAACCACAAAGAGGGGTTTACAATGCATGCGTTGAGACGGTACTGTTGAGTCTGCATTCAAAAAAGTGAGCATCAGTTTGAAACAGAACAGAAGCGCTGAGATGCGGCAGAATGAAACAAGAAACATGACGGCAGGAAGAGCAAGGTTCATTTCTAAGAGCCCGTTGTGCCTCTTCTCGTGCGCAGACAATATAAAAGTGCAGATTCCTTCACTGTCTAGACTGCAGAAGGCAGGTAGAGATGTACTCCGCCTCATGCGATACGCGGAGACGTACATCCACACAGGAATCCAAGATAAGATTGTGGACCAATGTAGTGTACACGTTGGGGACAAGAGGCCTTGACAAGTCCTGAACAAAGGCACCCAGAAGAATTTCCAGCCATTTCAACAAAGAATACTAAAAATATTACAAGCTGCATATATCACTGTCTAGAAGCAAAGATACTAGCAAACGAATTGAACTGGCGAGGGTTCTGAAAAATTTGCGCTGTGCTACATGCAAATGAGCGTTTGGTCAGTGAGACGCACCCTCGGCACACAGTAGGCCTTCTCTGTTAGGTACCTGTTCGCATGTGCAGAACATAAACAGCAAACGAAAACGCTAGATCCTAAGATCCTCAAACAGAAAAGGGATTGGGATCTGCTCAAGAATAGGCCTCATTTCAGCTGCGCATAGGCCCAGCAAGTTAGTATTAGACTTATGAGTACGCGGCTGCAGTTCATGCAAGTATGCAGTTCAGGAGCAGTAACGCACCACTTAACCAGGTCTACCGCACTCGTCGGCGTGGGGGCATTCGCCTGCAGCAAAAGGCCCGCAAAGAAGGCGAAGTGGCGGTAGGCCTCGTAGTCAATGCTGTACTCCTGTTGCCGTTTCTGCGTGCATTCATACACGTATACATGCATCCGGTGGAAAACAAAACCCAGGGCTAAGTGCGGGAGTTAGCACAACAGAAAAAAGCAAGTGGGTGCGTCTTCACTCCATTAGGAGTAGCAGAATATCTTCTTCGCCAAAACACGGGGAAATGCACTAGTAGCTGCGCTGGCTGATGTTACAGCGCTATCCTTCAAGCGCAGTAAATCTGCACATTCATGCATACTGCTACGCACTTCCCGCGCCGACGCTGTTGGGACTGCAGGAGTAGTTTTCTCCTTCGTCAGTTTTCTGAGGCCTTGCATTCTCCTCGGCTTAACCAAAAACGGAAAGTCTACGACGAAAGTCGGGCTGCATAGCTCGTCGTCATCTCGTCAGCTGGGTCTTTTCGGAAGAAAAGTAATGGACGCGTACTTGTAAATATCAGTTATCTTGTCAGCAAATGCATGAAAAGCGAATGAGACACAAAGAAAGGAATTTGAAACGGCTGAATCGCCGCTGGCTCGTCGTTTCGTCGGCACTGTACACACAACCCAGTGTCTTGCGCCTCGTGCAACACCAACCTCGAAATAAAGCGAGTAAATGGAAGTAGATGGGCAAAAATATATTCAAGTAGGTTTTACAAGGCTTTTTTCAATTTTCCTTGCTCCACCTGCGTGCGCGGCGACACAATAGGGGCTTTAGGAGGGTTGCGGCTCGGTGGAGGAGTGGTGTTCAGATGATCGCCGAGCTAAGAGAACACATGACGGAGTATAAGCTGTCCAGATATATGCTGAAACGTTCAGCTTTTGGACGACAACAAATGTGCCGTGTAGTCCCATAGTGGGTTAGGTCGAATAAATGCAATTATATTGTATTTCGGCCGGGCTTCAGCAGTCGGTAGTGCATGCAATTGCCCCACAGGTAGAGGCATTGCTGCTTCTGCTCTAGTTATCGTCTCTCCAAATTAAACTCAACTTTAGACAAACCAAGTAAGCATTCATTTGGCGCAAAGCCTGGACGCGTATCTCCCCTCCGCCCTGTATCTCGAAAGACGGCTCGCCAGCCGTTGACTGAACTTGACTTCATAGTAAATT
>NW_024015545.1:0-3559 GCF_000499745.2 Eimeria mitis
GCATTTTGTCAAGGACGCTCGTGGAGCGTCCCGCCGATTTTCGGTATTGGTGGATGCTGTCTGCACAAGCACAGCACTGTTTTTCTGGGGATGCTACGGTGTACCGCTTGGGCAGCCGCATGCACGGATCCAATGAACCCGGCACTATAAACAATCCATCTACCCATTCTCGGACTCCATCCAGCTACGTGAACTGCCAAAGCAGTCTATGGACGCAGTGCATGCGTGCACAGTTCTCGTAGACATGCTCACCGTCGACGGGAGCCCATCCTGCGTGTACAGTAGCGACTTGTACGCAGGTAGCTGCTTACGTGAGGCATTTTGTATGAACTTCGAGCTTTTCACATGCATCAGTTACGCAGGGGTGCAGCTCTTGACGGTCCTCTGTTCGGTTGGAGGACGAGGTACGAGTATACCCTGAAGCCGCGGATCCTCATCCGGGACCGCCATGATTTACCCTGCTTTTAATCTCTCCAAACTTATATTTATCGAAAGGTTGAGACTCTCATGCTGGCTTTTCGAGGAACTGCATCTACTGTTTCTATCATTTGGGCAGAAGGCACAAACTACGGCTGGGACGCGGCAGTTGCAGCAGCAAAGCAGCGACGCCGAGAGGGCAGAAGAAAACTGGCCACCTGAAACTCCTGCATGAAACCCAAGCATATTATTAAAGAACTTAAATCTTACTAAGCTAAATTTAGATTTGTGTTAAGGCGTTGGCTTCTGCGCAGATGTGGGGAGCGTGCTCCCGACGGTGGCCTAGCCCCGCGCATCGGCGCCATGCATCTCTCACAGCATAGATGATATCCTCAAATGAGAAGCGGAAATGCGCCTTATTACAACATTATTGAATCCTTTTGCATACAAAGCAAATTGTGGAAACAGGAGGGGAGAAATCAACTCCGCTTTGCCTCACTCTTGTCCTCGTGAACAGGATTGTTGAGCGTTGTGAGTGGTGTCCCGAAGAGGAGAGAAAAGCAGGTTCCGGAACTGGTCCTAGTTATAGCGCTCCCACCTCTTGCGTTGACTTTTTGTTTATCTATACACTGTTTAGGCCTCCGACGAGAGTGGAGATAGGGAGCTGACTTCGACCTGCGACGTCCCCTCCAATGGTCACCTGACTACTATCCAGCAGTTGAAGCGCAGACACCACGGCTGCGCAAAATGTCATGCATATTTCTCTTCAGCTCGACAAATTGTTTTTATGCAAAATGAAACCCATCGTTATGACCGGCGATAGCCCTCCGGACGGAGAAATGCAACTAGAAGCGCTGCGACCTGGATCGATACAACCAGCAACATACCTCCACGCATGGGAAGATGCTGTACACGGAGCTACTGGAGACTCTAGCGAGCTATACTGGAGGAAAAAGCACGTTAAAGAAGGTAGAAAGTGGTCGGCATCATGGCTTCGCCGTGGAATTTTCTGGGCTTTGTTGTCTACGCTCATTCCTGCCCTAATCATCTCAGTGTTGCGAGTAGTTTGCAGAGCCTCCCCGTCTGCCTCCACCGACCGAACAGCAGGCACTTCGACTCGTAGGCTGTCGCACAGTGATGAAGGTAGCCAAGGAGACAGTGCTATATCACGGCTCGTAGAAGAGTGTGCAGCTTTGGAGGCGGACCTGGGACTGAATGTGTCTGAAGAAAGCAATCAACCTGAAGGGTTGGGCGCAGCTGAACAAGTGGCAAGGATCGCCCACACGTTGTTTCTGGAAGGCCTGGCCTTCGAGATGCAACACGCCCAACAACCCCTCCACGCAAATGCCCTCCCCTTGCCGCCTCCCCTTGCCAGTTCGGTTATACACGATCAATATCAGTCTGCGCAGTGGACAGTGGGCATACCAGACCAGCAGTATGGTGGTCAAGGCCCCCTACACATGAGTTCCGACTTGAGGGACTCACAGCCTCAGCCTGGAGGTCTACCGCCTGAAACTGTGTCGTCCTCTCCCCAGCCTCTTGGTGAAGCTTTTCAGCCTTTCTCTTCGGGCACCCAATCTTTTTCTGTGGTTCCCTCACCTGATTTTTGGACTCCTCTGGCTGCATCTGCGAGTTCCCAGCCCCTTGTTGCAGCTTTTCAGTCCGTTGAAGCTCGCCATCCTGCAGTGGCAGCGCCCCAGCCAGTTGGTTTGTTCTCTCAAACTGCACCATTGCTGCGCCAGGTTGGTGCACAGCGCAGTTCAAACGAACGACGCCGTACAAGGGTTTCACGGAAGCCTTATATGGCGCTCGATCCCGATTCCTGGGTGGATGTAATACCTGCGGTCGACGTTTCCCTTGAGGGACGGAGAGAGAGCCAGACATCTCCCCTTCAAGGGATATCTCTAGATCAGGCAGCGCCTTGCTCAAGCGCTGCATACCAGGCGTCTGCAGGAGAAGCAGAAGGTGCAAGGGCAGGCCAGAGCTCCTTAGAACCGTCAGCAGCTGGTACAGGCAAGGCCCTTGCAACAGCGCCAGGGGCACATGGTGCAAGCGAGATTTCTTCAGCAACAGGAGCGCCAGCCGCAACAGCTGTCTTCAACCCGGAGTGGATCCGAACGCACCCATATGTCAATCTGCCTGTTTTGCAGGAGGGAGTGGTGCCGCCGCTCATTCCGCTGTCGCCTTCGAATTTCCGTGTTACCAAGGGCACGTCAGTGCGCAAGGCTTTGGCTGTTTTTCGCCGCATGTTCTTGTCGCAGACGCTGAGCCAGGCGGATGCGGTCGTGCTTGCAGAGGATGTCTACAGGCTTGCGATTGCGTCGGCCGTTCGTGCGCGGGCAGCCAAGCGGATGCGCCGCGCTTTGCATGGCGCCGCAAATATAGGGCAACAGTTTCTGGCTTTAGACGCGATTGTGTCTGCAATGCACGTCCTAGGGCAGTCGCCTTCTTCTTGCACTTGGTGGGAGGCATTTGTCCAATGCTTCGATACGAGCTATCGGTACCCCGAACCAGCACGCCGCGCCAAACGTGACAGTACCACGTTAAATATAAACCTCGCCAATCGTATGTTGGCTGCCATGTCCATCTACAAAACAGGAAACCGACCGGAGCTTGAGGAGATTATACATCTGAAGCGGATCCTTTTCTTCTCACCCTATGCACCCTTAATCTTCAAGGATATTTGGTGGGGCACGTGGAGATCTGATCATCTACGGTTTGAAAAGGAACATCCGTCGTTTTCTGAATGGCTCAGGAAGCGAAGGCATCCGCCGAAATGATCGCTTCCCCTCCGCAGTTGAGCACGAGCACCAACAGCAGCGATGCTGTGGTGGCCTGTACATGTGCCTGAAGTGTTACTCTTGCACGCAGATCTCCCAGGGCCGCTTAACTAGAGGGCCCGCGAGACGATGAATGGAGCTATGCCGGGGCAACAAACGTTTGAAGTGAATATATGAGGGATCTTCTGGCAAAGTAGCCAGAGCTGTGGCTTCGCATTTTACTGACCCACAGTTCCATTCCGTAGAATCGCGCTGCATGCTGCACTTTGAAGCATGCAGCGGCTCATTAACAGCATTTTGTCAAGGACGCTCGTGGAGCGTCCCGCCGATTTTCGGTATTGGTGGATGCTGTCTGCACAAGC
>NW_024015546.1:0-3554 GCF_000499745.2 Eimeria mitis
CCTGGCCACTGCGCCTCAAGTGACTGGGGCTTGTGTGGAGAGGAAGAAGCTTGCCATCAGTTGCAGAGCATCTTGGCTCAACTCCCGCTGAAAAGCAACAACACGTACAGCCATGCCGTCGCCTCCCGTTCGGTGCATGGGCTAATACCATAGACAATTGTGAAACACCACCTCCTTGGCCCACGGGGTCCAAGTAGGAAATGCCTTTACCAGCGTCAAGCGGACAATGTTTCTGACAGGCCATAGCATGAAGTGAGCCATTCTGTTTGCTGTTATCTACAGAACGAAGCATTTCCCACTGGATCACGCATCATTGGCGCCACCCAAATGCTTCGCAAAAGTCCCAATGTCTAGGCACAAGAAAGCGTGTAAACGCAGAGATGGGTGCGCAAACACCTTGCCATGGTGTTGTCGCACCTGGGATAAGACCTGCAGTCATTTCCTGAGACGCCTTCAGCCAGGCCGTATCAGATACCCATACAGCTCAGCGCAATAAAACTGAAGGCAATCAAAGCTTTGTTGCCTCTCTCATCAAGCTTCGTTTACTTCATTTCAGTTGTCTGCGGCGTTTTCGCTCCGTCCATATTCGTGCGGAAGGCCTCCAGCTGGAAAAAGGGTGTTTTTTGAATTCAACATCTGTTGTGGCGTAGTTTGCCTGGAATTGTTAATAGTTGTTATTTTGTACCCGACAGTCCAAGAAGATTAGAAGTGGTCGCTGTAATAGCCCCCGATGGTTGNATAGTTGTTATTTTGTACCCGACAGTCCAAGAAGATTAGAAGTGGTCGCTGTAATAGCCCCCGATGGTTGATGAATGCAAGCGGGCACAGCACAGGGCGCGTTTGCCCTTCTTGAATTAAATTTGTGTTTTTTCTCATATTTCCTTCGGCTTCCGTTAAAACGCATGTGATGTCCGCTTCTCTGCTGGGGGAAACTACGGCCCATCGATGCGACCGTCGCATTGCCGCCTCCAGGCATCAAAATCGTTATTCCTGAAACGCCGCGGCGAAAGAGGTGAGCAGAACAGCATTTGCTTGATCCTGATGAGTTCTGCAGCAACCGGCCTTCTTCCCGTCTTGAGTATTTGTATTGCACTGCTGAGCTTCTGACATAATGATAGGGAGAAATTGGTCAGCTCTAAGACGTTGGACTTTTGGATGGCATCCGGCACGGCGTGGCTAACAGCATCTGCTACGAGCTTCCAATGCTTTTCCTCTGGCGTCTGTTCGAGAACTGAGAAGATGGACACAATAGCATCCAGCACGAGGAAACGAATCCCCAGTCGCACAACTGCACGACAGGCGAAGTCTTTCGTGAGGTCCTGCCCTTCATAGTACATCAAGCGCCCTATCAGTTCTGGTACCANCGATGCTCCGCATGCTATGCGGATGGGACACTGCATACGCCAAGTCAACGGAAATTGAACTCGTAGACGTATGTAGCACTGGCTTGGGCAGACGCACGAACGGGTGTTCCAGCATAGTAGCCGGTGGCGTCTCCAGCAAATGAGAAATTGCTGAAGCTCCTGCTTCAGCAGCTTTTGCCCCTTTTCCTGCGGCTGCTGCTCCTGTTCCAGCAACTGTTGTTTCCGCTTCACCAGCTTCTGCTACTGTTCCACTAGCTCCTGCTGCTGTTCCGCCAGCTGCCGCTGCTCTTATAGCAGTTGCTGCTGCTCGTCTAGCAGCTGAGGCTGTTATTACACCTTCACTTCTCTGGCGAACCAACAAACTACTCAGTGTCGGTGTTTCCGAGCGGGTGACGCCTACGTTTTTCGCCGATGCAGCAGAGGACATCCCAGCACTGGGCGAGGTGCCTGGTGCGCTTGCTACTGCAGCTCCTGCTGCAAAAGCTGCAGCATCTTCATCTCTTGACGCTCGTGAAGAAGCAGCACGTGATGCGTCACGAGCAGCCAGTACGAAACCAGGAGTCACCTGCATGCGGAAATATTCGTTTATCGAGGGACCTGAAGCTGCTGGAGCAGAAGGAGGCTGCAATGCCTGTTGAGAGATGCTGGGCTGAGGCACCTCAGAGCTCGGCGACTCCGGTTCAGTCCATTCGTCTACCATCAACTCTTCTGCGAGCGGATCCGCATGCTGCAACAGCTGGCGCTGCTCTTTCGGGGGTGGCTCCAGTTCCTCTTGTTGTTCTCGACACGGCTTACGTTGATCGCGCTGCTGTTTACGCATCTCCTCCAACGACCCCTGCTGCTCGTCCTGTAGCATGTTCTGATGCTGTTCATGATCGCGTGTTACATGCTCCGGCTCTGGCACCTCGAACAGCTGCTGCTGCTCCTGTTGCTGCATCAAATGCTGCTGCGCTCGCCGCTGCACCTGTTCTTGAATTACCGGCTGCTGCTGCGGTTGGAGCAAATAATGCTGCTGTCGTTGCTCCCAAAACATGTGCTGACGCTCTTGGTACAGATCATGCTGTTCCTGCATCTGCTGGAAATGGTCCTGTTGTTGTTGCCGGTGTTGCCCATACCTGGGCGTCTGCCACTGTTGCCGTTGCTGCTGCTGCTGCAGCAGGTGCATCTGTTGCTGGAACTCGCCAGTCCGCCGCTTCTGCTTCGTCTGGTGGTGCTGCGGTAGGTACATCTGTTGCTGGAACTGGCGCATCTTAAGCTGCAGCTGCCGCTGCTGCCGCTGCTGCCGCTGCAGCAGGTACATACGCCGCTGCAAGTAGCCCATCTGCCGCTGCAGCTTCCGCAACTCCACGAAGATGCTTCGCCTTGTACCTGAAGCACGGCGTCCAGCAGCACGCTGTTGAGGGCGGAGATTCAGCATTCCTGCTGCTGCATCGAGCTCTGCTGGAGCTCGCAGTTGGGCTGAAGACAGTGGTGTGGGAGCCGGAAGTGAGGAGAGGCCGAGCTGCTCTCGCCCTGAAGTCGATTCAGGTGGGGATGGACGGAACGCAGCTGTAAGGCCTTCATCCTGCTCCCGCGGCTGCTCTTGCCGCTGGGGAGAAGCAATACCACGGATGGCTGGTTCCGCCGCTCTTGTCAACAGTCTCTTTTTGANTCTTGCCGCTGGGGAGAAGCAATACCACGGATGGCTGGTTCCGCCGCTCTTGTCAACAGTCTCTTTTTGATGGGAAGATGCTTCTCTTCTCCAGCAGGCAAACTGAAACGTGGTCTCCGGTACTGCGACTCCTCGTCTTCGTCACTAGAGAACCCGCAAACGTCAACTTCCTCATCACTATCCTCAGGGCTGGCCAGCCTACGCCTGCTAATGCTCTGGAGTGCCCGTCTGCCGTAGACGCGCGAACAAAAAAGCACGAGCAATACAACTGCGCTGATAGAGGCGAAGGCTGCCAGAACAACACGCAGGCACGGAGCGGAACGGCTGTCGCTGCCTCTCAAGTTCTCCGATCGAGTGAATATCGATTCCAGCGTTGGCAACCCCGCAGGGGCAGCGGCTGGCGCGTCGCTTGAAGTAATATCCTGAAGGATACTATGCTGCACTGGCATTTGGCAGCAAGCTTAAAGTCTTAGGATCGGAGTCATGAGCCATACGTCCTGCAACAGCGGTCCACGTTCGCTGTGGGTCGGTCCACGCCG
>NW_024015547.1:0-3545 GCF_000499745.2 Eimeria mitis
CAAGCAGCGAGATGCATTGGTCTGAGGTTGCTATTGAACTTGTGCTTGATTCGTGTTCCCCATTTGAAGCAAGCACCGTCTTCCAATAAAATATATACAGCGTATTTGAGAGGGACCTGGCGGAGATGCATGGGGAAAGAAGTGAAAGTTTGAGAAGTTTGTGCATGCGTGTACGGCTTCGGCATTGTGAAGTCATATTTGACGGTGCCACCGCGTGGCGCTTTCCCCAGGAAGTATGGCCTTAGAGACAAACGCATATAGGCGCACTAAAGCAGGTTCCTATGTGGTTCATAGGCGTCCACGCAGTGTTTTGAAAGGAGTTAGGGGCGCAGAGTATGTGAGAATCATGAGCTGCGCAACTTGCACGAGCGGGCCTAAAACCCCGGCACGGCGAACCCATTTCTACCATTTCAGATGTGTGCTGGTCTGCCTCGCAAGCATTTTCTGAGGGACGGAAGCATCTATGTGCAGCGTAATGGGTGGTCAAAATGTGTGTTGGAGAGAGGTCAACGCAGAACTTCGAGGAGTGGAGGGGGCGATGAGTGCGTGAGTATCGTGGGTTGCGCAGTTTATCTAGGCGGATGTACGCGGCCCGGCGCCGCGAANGCGATGAGTGCGTGAGTATCGTGGGTTGCGCAGTTTATCTAGGCGGATGTACGCGGCCCGGCGCCGCGAAACCGCCTTTCGGGTTGGGGTGGGGCGCTGCCTTTACCAGCTAGTATGCGCTTAAAACGGATGGCGTGTATGCGCAGTTTAATAGGCGGTAGACAGGCGCAGTTGATTGGCATATCCTCACTACTTTTTTAAGAGGCGCAACGGTAGTTGCTTGTGTGGGTATCGGGGGTTTTGCAGTTTGTGTGGGCGGGTCTAGGACTACCGTGTGGGGAAGGCGTAGTGGACGTTGCGATCTGGCTCTGGCTTGCCAAGGAGGTATGTCCTTCGAATGAAAGCCACCTGCACGCAGTGTAATGGGCCGTAGATATGCGTTGTGGGTTGGGGTTTCTGCAGTACTTGGACGGGGGGTAGCGGGAGAGGGTGTGTTTGTTTCGTTGATGGTGGAGTTTGTGTGGGCGGGTCTGGGGCTTCCGTGTGGCGAAGGCGTGTTTGACGTTGCAATCTGGCGATCGCTTGCCAAGAAAGTATGTCCTTCAAAGGAAAGCCAGGTGTACGTAGTGTAATGGGCGGTAGATATGCGTGGTCGGTAGGGGTCTTTCCAGTATTTTTGAGGGGAGGCAGCGGGAGTGGGTATGTTAGTTTTGTGGATTGTGGAATTTGTTTGGGCGGGTCTGGGGCTTCCGTGCGGCGAAGGCGTCTTTGACGTAGCAACCTGGCGCTCGCCTGCCAAGGAGGTATGTCCTTCAAAGGAAAAACCATGTGTACGCAGTGTACCGCATGGTAGATAGGCGTGGTGGGTAGGGTTAGCCGCATTGTTTGGTAGCGGCGGTGGGTACCTGAGCATGGCGGGTTATGGAGTTTATGTGGGCTGGTCTAGGGGCGCCCCGTTGCGAGGGTGCATCTTGCGTTACGGTGGTTTGCTGCCGTGTCCAAGGTGTATGCCCTTACGTGGAGGCATGTATGCACAGTGTGATGGATGGTAGATATGCATGGTGAGTAGGGGTATCCGCAGTGTTCGGAGGTGAGGTAGGGGAAGTGCTTGTGTGAGCACCTTCGGTTGTTCAGTTTGTGGCGGGAGCCCCTTTCGCCGTTTGGTGAATTCATATTTGACGTTGGCGCTGACTACTGTTCTGTCCAGAAAGTATGCCCTTAGAAGTTAAGGCCTGTATGCACAGTGTAATGGATGGACGATTCGCGCGGTGGGTGGGGGTATCCGCAGTGTTTGGGGGGGAGGCAGGGAAAGTGCTTGTGTGAGCATCGTGGGTTGTTCACTTTGTGGCGGGTGCTTCGTCCGCGGTCTGGTGTAATCATATTTGGCGTTGGCTTCGAGTGCTGTGTTGTCCAGCGAGTATGCCCTTAGAAGTGGAGGCATGTATGCGCAGTGTACTGTGTGGTAGATATGCGTCGAGGGTAAGGGACCCCGCAGTATTTGGAGCGGACGACGGGGAGGTGAGTGCGTCATCATCGCGGGGTGCGCAGTTTGTATGGGCTGGTGCACGGTCCCAGCGCCGCGAAGTCTTTTTTTGCATTCCGTTCGGGCGCTGCCTGTACCAGCAAGTAAGACCCGCGAAGCGAGAGCATGCATGCGCAGTGTAATGGGTGGTAGACATGAGTGGTGATAGACGTATGCGCTACATTGTGAGAAAAGCTAGGGTAGCTGCAGGTGTGGGTACGGGGGTGTGTGGAGTTTGTGAGGGGGTGACTCGAGCCGCAGTGTGGCGAAGGCGCGCATCTGGCGTTTGCGATGGGACACTGTTATGTCCAGCAAGTATGCCCATAGAAGGGTCGGCGTGTATGCGCAGCGTACTTAGTGAACGATAGGCACGGCGGACAGGCTTCTGCGCAGTATTTGGATAGGATGTGTAAGAGGTGGGTGTGTGAGCATCGTGGGTTGAGAAGTTTGTGTGGGTGCCTCTAGAGCTGCACGTTGCAAGATCGTATCTGGCTTTCGGTTGCACGCTGCCTTGCCAAGAAAGTATGCCTTTCGAAGAATGGCCATGTGTACGCAGCGTAATGGGAGGTAGAACCATTACGCTGCTTGCACATGGCATCTGCCCACAATCATCAGATGCGGACGCCGTAAAGGGCTTCTGGCGTGTGTCCGCTATATGTGTCCGCTATAGTTTTTGGTGTGTTAGATTATCGTTGGTCCAGCAAATTCCAGATTTGACGACAATTTCCGTGCAGCCGGCTGTAACATTCCTCCTTTGGTCGTCAGCTTCCGCTTTCTTTATCTGCCCTGGTTCAATTTTGCTCCGTCTGCAGATCGGAGTGTCTGGCGTTTTTGCCGGAGCGGTGAGGGCCTGCGTGTGCGACCCCGCGGCTCTATGCAGTTTGTATGCACGCGCCTGTTTGCGCGATGTGGCGAAGCCTTCACTGGCGCTGCGACCGAACGTTGGTTCGTTTAGGAAGTGCGCCCCTAGAGGAAAGGCCATTTTGTCGGCGGGCGTGTAGGCATTGCTAGGTGCTAATGTGCTCGACGGTAGGCATGGATACTCCGGTGCATGCGAATAGATGCATCCGGTTGTTGTGTGAGGAAGCACAGAGCTTGGTTTGGCCTGAATAGTGCTTCTTGTCGGTATGTAGCGGGGCAGGCTGTTCGGCGTTGGGATATGCAATTGCGAGTACGAGATTCACGTTGCCAACGACATCAGTGACCTGATAACGCCGTAGGTGTGCGGTACGCTGCATCGTAGGAGGAGTCAACACTGACGAGGCGCTGATTTGTGTCAAGCGTTCAGTAGCATTGAGGGCCAGTTCGGTGATGCATGATGGTAGGCGTCCTGCGATGATGGGGACTAGCGGAGGCCGGGGCGCCGCGGGCACACTTCTGTAAACGCCAATGGCGCTCGCAGGAAAGCACGTAGAACCTGTGTTCCCGTGCGTGCCTAGCGAGTAGCTGGAACGGGAGCCGTAGTGCATTCAGGTCT
>NW_024015548.1:0-3543 GCF_000499745.2 Eimeria mitis
TGCTGCTGCTGCTGCTGTTTGTGTCTGTTACAGTCTGCATGTTTGAGGTTTACGGTGACAGCCTTATTCACTCCTTTCTGCTCCCCATGCTGCAGTTGCTGCTTGTTTCTGCTTCGGAGCACTTATTTGCTGCTGTTGCTGCTGCTGCTGCTGCTGCTGCTGCTGCTTGTGTCCTGTAGGTGATAGCGCGTGCGTGTCTCCCCCGCCTCGCTGCCTGGCCCGTCTCTTTGAAGCAGCGGGGCTGCCTGTTCCCCCTTTTGCTGTTGCTTCAGGGGCAGCAGCAGCAGCAGCAGGATCAGCAGCAACAGCAGCAGCAGCAGCAGCAGCAGGAGATAGACAGGTTAAAGAGACAGCTGCAAGGAAGCGGCAGAAAACTGCTGCAGCAGAATCACGACGAGAGCTGCTGCTGCGTGCCTGTCCCTACGACTGTCTCTTTTCTTTCAAGAGACCTGCAGCAGCAGCAGCAGCAGCAGCAGCAGCAGCAGGAGCAGCAGCAAGAACAACAGCAGCAGCAGCAACAGCACCCACACTTGTCACAGCTACAGGCCGCATGCGCGTTCTCCCCACCAGGTTGCTGCCTCACAGGCGGCAGGTGGAGGGATCAGCAGCAGCAGCAGCAGCAGGAGCAGCAGCAGCAGCAGGAGCAGCAGCAGCAGCAGGAGGATGCCAGGGTCTGCTGCCCCCTCTAACACGACAGGAGCAGCTGCAGCTGCTGCAGCTGCAGCAGCCGCTGCTGATGTGGGCGGAGTTCTTCTCCCCTGACGAGCAGCGCTGGGTCTCCTGTATATTTAGGGGGCCGCAGCACTCTATATATGATGCAGCAGATGTATTAGCAGGACGGAGACACCCCATGCCTGCTGCTGCTGCTGCTGCTGCTGCAGTTGGCGGTGGGGGAGGAACAGCAGCAGCAGCACGGGGAGATAGCAGCAACGTGCATGCAGCAGAAGCAGCAGCACAAGAGGCGCTGCAGCAGCTTTTCCTGCGGCGCTGCTGCGCGTTGCAGCAGCAGCAAATAGACAAACTAAAGAAGCAGGAAGAAGACAAGAAGCAGCAGCTGCTGCTGCTGCTGCAGCAGCAGAAGATAGCTGCTGCAGCACAACAAAGTGCTCGCTCCCTCACCAGCGGGCTCCTGCTTACTGCGAGGCCCCATCGCCGTGCTGCTTCAGCACGCAGCAGCAGCAGCAGCAGCAGCAGCAGCAGCAGTGAATCTGACAGCGACACAGGTGCTACACCAGGCAGCTCCCAGGCCTCTAGCAGCGCAGACACAACACGTGGAGACGTTCCCCACAGCACAGCGTCTGCAGCAAACCCAGCAGCAGCAGCAGCAGCAGCAGGAGCAGCAGCAGCAACAGCAGCAGCAAGGCGTCCTGCTGCTGTCTTGGGTTTAAGATGGCCCCTGTACTGGGAGGCCGGCAGGTGGGGCATTCTCTTCTTGCGGCCCGACCACCTCACCCTCATTGTCTCTCCACAGCAGCAGCAGCAGCAAGAGCTGCAGCAGCAGCAGCAGCAGCTGCTGCTGCTGCGATCACCTCTGCTGCGGACGCTGCTGTGGCGCCTACAAGCCAAAATATCGCAGCCCCCGCTGCAGTTGCAGCAGCTGCTGCTGGAAGTAACAGAGGCTGAGGAGGCTGCGCATGATGCAGACAGCAGCAGCAGCAGCAGCATCAGAAGCAGCAGCAGCAGCTGCAGCAGCAACAGCAGCAGAAGCGGCAGCAGCAGTAGCATCAGGCGGGACATCACCGCAGCGCCGCACGAAATGGCGGAGGAGGCAGCGCTTATAGCCGACGAGTTTGCTGCTGCTTGGAAGCAAAGCAGCAGCAGCAGCAGCAGCAGCAGCAGGAAGCGTGGCCTAACCCAGTCTGTAGGGCGTCCTGGCAGTGCAGCTCCGACCAGCAGCAGCAGCAGCAGCAGCAGCAGCAGCAGCAGCAAGCGGAGGGTTGCAGGGCCGACTGGCGGTGGTGAGTTGCTGGGCTTGGACTTCCTTCGAGCCCGCAGACAGGGGAGGGGAGGCCTGCAGCAGCGGCAACGGCCTCTGGTGAAGCAGCAGCAGCAGCAGCAGCAGCAGCAGCAGCAACCCCTGCAGCAGCAGCAGCAACAACCCCTGCAGCAGCAGCAAGAGCAGCAGCAACAGAAAGACGAAGAGACAGTTGTAGCCTCATCTATGGTGTGTAAGCAGGACCCTCTGGCGGGGTCTGCGTCTGGCTTTTCGGTTCTCTTACAGCCTCAGCAGCAGCAGCAGCAGCAGCAGCAGCAGCAGCAGCAGCAGCTTGTGTGTGCGTTGGAGCAGCAAGGGCGCGGAGCAGTTCGTTTTATATTGGCTGTTGACGGGTCGGGGGAGCTGCGGGATGTCACCCACAGATATGTAAAGAGGTGCGTTGCCAGCTAGCTACGCACAGCTAGCTACAACTAGCTAGCTAGCTACTCGCTAGCTAGCTACTAGCTAGCTAGCTAAACCTGGCCATCGCTTGCTAGCTAAAGTAGGGGGTGTGGTTCGGCGGCTGCGCTCAGCTAGCTGTATTTATATAGCTAGTTAAAGCAGGATGTTGCCAGCTAGCTACTCCCAGCTAGCTACAACTAGCTAGCTAGCTAAGCAGGATGCAGCTAGCTAGCCACGCGCAGCTAGTTACAACTAGCTAGCTAGCTAGCTAAACGGGGCCTTGGCTACCTAGCTGGAGCTCCCGGTGCCTGGGTTCTTAGGATGCTGAAGCACGTCGCTTGCTGTTTCTGCTGTTGCTGCTGCTGCTGTTGCTGCTGCTGCTGTTGCTGCTGCTGTTGCTGCAGCTGGCAGCAGGTGCTGCAGCAGCGAGGCGCCCGCCTGCACCAGTGGTGGGAGAGCGAAGGAGTGCGGAAGGCGCTGCGGCGTGGGGGCCCTGCAGCAGCAGCAGCAGCAGCAGGTGCAGCAGGAGCTGCTGCAGCAGCAAGTGGAGATGCAGCAGCTGGAGAGTCTCCTTGCGGCGAGGGCTTAAAGGAGAAAGAGGAGACAGAAGAAAGGAGACAGAAGGAGCAGCAGAGACAGCAGCAGATAGAAGCAGCAGAAGAGATAGAGAGACAGCGCCTCATCGCTAGCGAGCCCCTACCCACGTCCCGCCGTGGTTTTATTGACAGCCCCAAATTCGTCCTCAGGAGTCTGGTCAGATGCATGCATGCATGCAACCCTTCTGCATGCATGCAGCTGCCTCTGCATGCATGCATGCAACTGTTTCTGCGTGCATGCATGCATGCATGCATGCAACTGTTTCTGCGTGCATGCATGCATCAGCTGTCTTTGCATGCATGCATCCATACATGCATCAGCTGTATGTGTGTGCATGCATCTGTCTCTGCATGCATGCATGCAGCTGTATCTCAGTGCATGCATGCAACTGTCTCTGCATGCATGCAACTGTCTCTGCATGCATGCATGCAACTGTCTCTCCACCCGTGCAGTTGCCTCTACGTGCACACAGCGTGCAATAAATACAATAAGTACAGGAATATATACACATATATATATATATATATATATATATATATATATATATATATATATATATATATATATAT
>NW_024015549.1:0-3539 GCF_000499745.2 Eimeria mitis
CAGCAACTGCAGCAGCAGCAACTGCAGCAGCAGCAACTGCAGCAGCAGCAACTGCAGCAGCAGCAACAGCAGCAGCAGCAACTGCAGCAGCAGCAACTGCACTGGACTTACGCAGTAGAAGGAGATGTGTGTTAGGGCGTTGCTCTTCTCCTCCAGGAAGGGTTTTATCATTTTGCATGGCCCTGAAATAAAGTGAAGAAACCAAACCCCCACACCGATACACCGCAGACGAGGCAAGGGAGAAGCAGCAGCACCAAAAACAGCAACACAGCAACAACAAATGCAGCAGCAGCAACGCTCGCACCGCCTACTGGCGGAAACCATAGCAGCACTGGCGACTTCAGCAGCAGCAACAGAAGCAGCAGCAGCAGCAACAGCAGCAGCAACAGCAGCAAGACGTACCACACCACGTGGCGAAGAAGTCGACGACAACGAGGCCAGTCTTGATGACCTCATCGAACTCTGCATGCAAAAGAAACAGAAAAAGCTGCAATTTATAACAACACAGCGGGGCCAAGAGGAGATCAAAGTGAACGAAACAAATACGAACGAACAGGCAAGAAAGCAGAAGACAAACACACAACAACACAAAGAAACTGACACCCCCCCCATTCGGTTGAGCAGCAGCAGCATCCTCAGGCGGCCGCCTCGTGGGCAACAGTTCGTTTCCTTAGCATCCTCTCTGCGGTGTATGCGGCAGCGTAGATGTATTGTATTGCTGCTGAATGCTTTATGTGTTGGTTTTGTGTTTGCTTGTGGTGCTCGGGTTACCGATGAGAGTCTGTGATCCCGGCGGTGAGGGGNTGTGTTGGTTTTGTGTTTGCTTGTGGTGCTCGGGTTACCGATGAGAGTCTGTGATCCCGGCGGTGAGGGGGGGGGTCAAGTGGAAAAAAAGTTCAGAAAAACAGAAATGATGGATAAAATGTTGAAAATTACAAACACTGACACGGCACATGAACACAGACGCCATCATCATCACCATGCAGCAGAAACTACAGCAGACATACCCTCAATACCCTTGATGGGTTTAACCGGCATCCTGGTGAATAAAGAAAGAGACGAGGAGGAAAATAAGTTTAAAATGTATTTATGAAGAAATATACACGAAGAAATGAATGAACACTGCTGTGATATATGCCCCCGCCAGCAATTCATGAAACCCATGCTGTACGTACACCCCGGCGCGGGTTTACGGCGGGCCCCGCCAAGTGGAAACCTGATGATAAATCTTTTATCGATGGTTTTGAGTGTTTCCAGAGTATAAATTCAACTTTATTTCATGTTAATACTTCTTGTCTTTCTTTTTTTTTCTCTTTTTTCTACCGCTTTCCTTTCGGTTTCTGCAACCGTGGGGCCCGCGCGNTTGTCTTTCTTTTTTTTTCTCTTTTTTCTACCGCTTTCCTTTCGGTTTCTGCAACCGTGGGGCCCGCGCGAATGCTGCCGTCGATGAGCTGACGAAATTTCTTCGCCGTGAAGCCGACTAAAAGGCATTCTCTCAGAGCCAGGTAACTTCATTGATAGATATGAGAGAATTCAGCCAAAGATGACGGAAGATGTTCGCTTCAACTTCATAGATGGCGATATAGACTTTTCCTTTTCTGATAAACGGCAAGAGCTGCAACAGGAACGCCGGCAGGCTCAGCATCAGCCTCAGCCTCAGCTGCATCATGCAGATGCTCGGAAGAAACGAAGGCAGGGGGCGGGAGCAGCAGCAGCAGCAGCTGCCGCAGCAGCGGCAACATCCGTAGCAGCAGCCACGCTGCAGCAGCAGCAAAAGCGGTTGAACCAGTTGTGCAAGAAGCGCGAACGCGATCTGAAGCAACTCTTGCAGCAGCAACAGCAGCGAGAGGAAGAGCAGCAAAACTCAGAAGACGACAGCAACTTCAGCCGTGTAGCTCGACTCTCTCGGAGCCTTGCCTCACGCCGGCAGCAGCAGCTAGACGCAGCAGCAGTTCCTGCTGCACCAACCAAAAAAAAGAAAAAGAAAAAGAAAAGAGAAAAGAATGAGGGATCATCACAGCCGAATCCAACGGAAAACAGCGAAGAGAATCCGGCGGCTCAGAAAGTTGTAGCGACAGGCAACGACAGCAGCAGCAGCAGCAGCAGCAGTACCAGCAGCAGCAGCAGCAAGAGAAAGGTGAAATCTGTAGCACATGAAGTCCCGTCTGCCCCGGCTGAGGGTGACGAAGATGAGAAGGAGGAGAAGGAAGACAACGAGCAGCAGCTGCAGGAGCCAAAAAGGAAAAGACAGAGACGTAGGCCGCAGCAGCAACAGCAGCAGCAGCAGCAGCAGCAAGAGCAGCAGCAGCAGCAACGGAAACAGGATGAGGGAATGGATGAAGAGGACGATGAAGGCACGTGGGAAACGGAACACAACATAGGACAGGGCTGGACGGCCTCGGACTCGGACTTGCAGCAGCAGCAGCAGCAGCAGCAGCAGCAGAAGCAGCAGCAGCAGAAGCAGCAGTGGGAGAAGCTAAGATGCAAGACAAAGGGGGGCCGCAGCATCATAATTAAAAGAGTTGTTGAGGAGGGTAGCAACACAACAAGAAGAAAAACAAAAACAAGAAGCAGACAAAAAAATATTAAAAATGACCATAGGCCAGACAACATGGTGAGGAAATAAATATTCAGATGAACGCGAGGGTTTAGGGTTTAGGGTTTAGGGTTTAGGGTTTAGATCCTGCAGCGTGGTGGTCAGCAGCAAGGCATAGTTCCTGCGCTTTCCCAGATTTGTTAGTAGACTCTGCTGCTGCTGCTGCTGCTGTTGCTGCTGTTGTTTTGGTTTGCTGCTGCTGCTGCTGCTGCTACGCTCGAGAGTAGCTGTTCGTGCGGCATCTGTCGTTGCTGCCGGTGCTGCTGCTGTTGCTGCTGCTGCTGCTGCTGCTGCTGCTGGTGCTGGTGCTAGGATGGTTGTTTCTGTTGCAGCTCCCCTACATTGAGGCTGCAGCAGAGTTTGCTGCTGCTGCTGCAGTGTTTGCTGCTGCTGCTGCTGTTGCTGCTTGTTTTTGTTTTTCAGAAGCCGACGTATTTAACACAAAACAAACAGTGGTGAGGGGCTCTAAACCCTAAACCCTAAATGCCTCTAAACCCTAAACCCTAAACCCTAAACCCTAATCTATTTGATGCTGGGTGTCAACAATGACATTAATTTTATTTTATTTTATTTTATTAAAATTTTGGTTTTTATTTTATTTTTTATTTTAACATTTTCTCTAAAATTTTGTTTTTTTTTTCATCTGCTGAAGAACTACAGATTCACATACATGCAGGAGCTGTTTCTAGGGTTTAGGGTTTATGAGGGTTTAGGGTTTAGATGTTTGTTACTAGGGTTTAGGGTTTATCTCAATAGAAAAATATTAAAGTCAACAGTTCAAAGACAAAACACCCGCCGGCCTGTGTCTCCCCCTGAAGCCGCGAGGCCTCAGCACCTCTATCTCAGTTTATCTACACCTGCTGCTGCTGTTGCTGCTGCTGCTGCTGCTGCTGCTGCTGCTGCTGCTGCTGTTGCTGCATTGGCTCCCGTTGCTGCTGCTGCT
>NW_024015550.1:0-3533 GCF_000499745.2 Eimeria mitis
ATTTTAGTTTTGTTTTCTCTCCTCCTGAAGGCCCTGTCTGGCCCCCATTTGTTCCCCTAGCATCTCCCTCACTAGGACCCACTGCATCTTCTAGTTTCAGTGGTCTGCTTTCTCCCCTTTCGCCGCTTTCTGCTGCAGTGTCAGAGCTAGAAGGGCTATCACCGCCTGAAGCTGCGCTTTCTTCTTCTCCTGCTCTTGTAGATGCCTTTGTTGCTGCTCCCTCCTCTTCATCATCTTCATCTCCACCCACAATCTGACTCGACAAGTTTTGCAAAAACCTTCGGAAACCTCTGCGAACTTTACGTCCCGCGTTCTTCACCCCTTCTTTTATTTTGTCTTTTAGTTTCCTCGCTGCTCTTTTCGCATCTCTGCCTGCGCTGTCAACGAGAGTTTGTATCCTCTCTGTCCACTCTCTTGCTTTATCTTTTGCTTCTTCTACTGTCTCTCTAGCCTGATCCTTTGTTTCATCTAAAAGATCCTTCGTCTTGGGGCCATCGAGGCCATCATCCTCATCATCTGCTGCTGTTGGTGCTGCTGGTGGTGCTGCTTCTGGTTCTCCTTCTGTTGCTTCACTCTCTTGAAGGAAGCTCAGTGCTTCTTTTGGCAGCTTTCCATCTTCTACTGCTTGCACAACGGCCTCAATCTGTTTCAGATTACTTTCTGTTTGCTGAATGAATGAAGAGAAAGCTTCTTGCATAGCACCCCTCAGCTGACTATGTGGGACTTCTCCTGCACTCACCTTCTGCTCAAGAGCCACAAGTGCAGCAGCTTTTTCTTCATCTATTGTACCCTGTNTTCTCCTGCACTCACCTTCTGCTCAAGAGCCACAAGTGCAGCAGCTTTTTCTTCATCTATTGTACCCTGTGCAGACAGCAACTGCTGTCCGCTGCTGCTCTCACTTTGCTGCTCTTGCTGCTGCTGCCCGAGAAGGAACGAGGGGACGTTGGGTGCTGCTGCTGCAGCAGCACCACTCGCAGCTTCAGATTGATGCAAAGCCCCCTGGTTTGAGCTCACAAGGTGTCTTGCAACTGCATCAGACCCATGAGCAAACAACACCAACAAAGAATAATACTTCAGGGCAACACCCACTCCCCCTCTCAGCACGCTGTTACTACAGATCGCCTGCTGCCTCATCTTCACAAGTTGCTGCTGCTTTCTTGCTTCTAGACGCTCCCGAAGATAAGCAAAATAAATTTCCTGTGATCACACAAACACCGCAGACGAATATATTGTATTAAAGCAACCATATGTTGAAATATGAATGCAAGACATGAACCTGAACACACCTCATACATAACTCTCTGCTTTCGTCAACAAAAACATTATTTATAAAAATNAGACATGAACCTGAACACACCTCATACATAACTCTCTGCTTTCGTCAACAAAAACATTATTTATAAAAATAAAGTATTTATAAATTTATATTTAAAATATTAAATTCATATGAAAAAGAACACAACACGCAAATATACAGAACTACACCACGACTGTTCAGAACTGTGGGCCATACAACTGCTGCCTCATATCGAGGGAAACATCTGCATGAAACCTCTATAAACAAAACAGCTGAGTGAAACCTTCAAGAATATACAAACAAAAGAAAATAAATATAAAGAGAGACAAGACAAAAGCTAAAAGCAACCAAGAGCTCCCTCACCCTGCTCCTGACTCGACTGTCTTCGATTGAGATCCAGTATAGACTTACCCCGTATAGAGGAGCGTGAGAGGCAGAAACAGAAAGGAAAAATAAGAAAATTAAATACAACAGAAGAGAAGCAACAAACAAACAGATGAAAGAAGGAGTTTTGTGCTTGTATACAGATCATGATGCAGCAACAAACAGCTGGGGGCGCCGCCTGCTGCCTCACGCGGAGGGAGTGACGAGGGTGCGGTGGAGCTCAGCAGCAGCTTCCTGCTGCTGCTTTCTGGGCGTTTTGTCTCTGAATTTGAATATTTTATTCGCTTTCCAATAAAATATGTTTTAACTTTTTTTTATAATTTAAAATTAATTCTCTTCTGAAAGCTTTCATACACTCTTTCCTGCTGTCGCTCCCCTCCTTGTGCCCGCTTGGTCACCCCTTGCACGGCGTGCTGGCTCAGAGCCTCACCCCAGCACCCCACATCAAGCCTAGTTGCGATAAACTTTTCCGTGAAATTTAATTTATTAAATGCAGTAAAAACAAATTTAAGTGGAAATAAAGCACTCTCATAAACCCATTTTTATTGAAGTATCATACCCTTGTCCGCCCGCTGGATGGCCTCCTGTCCATTGGACTAACCAGCCCGGCTAAGCGGCTCAAGGAAAAAAAAAGAAGGTACAGTTAGAGCTCTCGCAAAAATATGCAGCATAAAAACAATCAGTTGAATAATATAGAAGAAATATTGTAAGAACAATATGCAGTAAGAGCAGCCGCAAGAACTATGTGCGGTGACAGCCGTTACATGAACAATGTGCACTAGAAGCAGTTGCAAGAACCAGATGCAATAGAAGCAAACACAAAAACGAAATGCAAAAAAAATGTTATAAGACATTGAAGTATAGTGGTAGTCAATACAAGAGCATGCAAGAAAAGTAATTTGTTAGAAGAAAGTGCAACAAATGCCGTAACTGCGAGAACATGAATAGAGAGAAAGTTTGATGCACGAAAATACACTGAAAATAGTTGACTACAAGAACACGCAATTAAAACACTTCATCTCAATAACTCAGAGTGAAACTCAGTTACAGGGAAGTAAAGAAAAAACAGCTAGTTAGAAGCCACGAAATAAATACAACTGCCTTCAATATACTGAGCTAAGATGAAATTCAGTGCAAACAGCAAACACCGAGGCGATATAAGAAAGCCTGATCTGCTGCATATGAAGGGAGAGAAACTTCGCCTGAAATGAAAGGCAAGCAGAAAATAATTAGTTTTTTTTTTCTTGCACGAGGGAAAACGATACGTCGCAAATGAGGAGAAATTGAGGGAAATTTTGTTTGCAAACGGAAAGAAGAACAGAAACTGAAATAAAGAAATGAAAAGGAGTGATAGTACAGCTCAATTCCTCTCCTTTCTAGTTCTATGGTGTGCATGTTCAGGTTTCCTCAACTGAATCTCCTGGTTTCTCCCTTTCGTAGTTATATTTACACATATATTATGCTGTATATACTCTCATTGTCTCTGTCTATATTCACTTATCCAAATGAAGTAAACGCAGGCTGAGATTCTCTCTCTCACTTCTGAACACGAATATCTACTGTTTCAACCCCCGCAGCTGCGCTGTGCAAGCTATGTGCAACTATGATAATATCTATAATAATGTATAATACGTAAGAAAACAATATATTCTATACAATAATATGTATAATATATAATACTACGCCGTTTGCTGCAGTGTAGTGGCTGCTTGTATGCATGCATTCATTCGTGAATTTGTTGATGCTGGGTCACCAGATCTTTCAAGTAACCTCTTCTTCTGAGGTGTAATACAAAAAACTATTTATTCTCAACTGCAGCACGAACTATACACCCTCAGCCCCGCAAAGCTAG
>NW_024015551.1:0-3515 GCF_000499745.2 Eimeria mitis
ATATAAAAGAACACGCGTTTTTTTCTGACTTTGATTGGGATCGACTAGCGGGCAGAGATTTGTCTCCTCCCCTTCTCCCAAAAGGAGAGACATATGCAGAGGATGCAGAAGAAGTAAACCCTCATAAACCCTAAACCCTAATAAACCCTAATAAACCCTAATAAACCCTAAACCCTAAACCAGAGGAAGAGGGGGTAGGGTTACTTTACTGTATACACACCTGCTGACAACACCACGTAAACCCTAAACCCTAAACCCTAAACCCTCAATTTAACACATAGATAGGGTTCTCATAACCTAGAACATGTATTTCTTTGAGGGTTTAGGGTTTAGGGTTTAGGGTTTAGGGTTTATGTGTTTTGCTTCAGGGGGGACTTGACATCGAGGAGGATGAGGGCATTGAGCTAGAAGATGAATACGACTGGGACAAAGATTTCTAAACCCTAAACCCTAAACCCTAAACCCTAAACCCTTTTTCGACGGCGTCTTTGCAGTGCTAGCTGTTGTCTGCTGCTGCTNCTGCTGCTGCTTCTGCTGCTGCTGCTGCTGCTGCTGCTGCTTCTGCTGCTGCTGCTGCTGCTGTGGAATAATTTACGCATGTAGCGGTGGCGTTGCTTTTACTGATTTTGCTGCTGCTGCTGCTTCTGCTGCTGCTGCTGCTGCAGCGCAGCAGCAGCAGCAGCAGGACACCAGCAGCAGCAGCAGCAGCAGCAGGAACAACAGCAGCAGCAGCAGGTGTTGACGTTGTTTATTCATTATGTTTGTTTCTTTATATGTCTTTAGATGGTTGTGTAAATACAAACCCTAAACCCTAAACCCTAAACCCTTATTTATGACTCAAGCAACGTGAGATCATGTAGAGCGTAGCGAGG
Organism: Eimeria mitis; assembly: GCF_000499745.2. Classification (NCBI taxonomy): domain Eukaryota; phylum Apicomplexa; class Conoidasida; order Eucoccidiorida; family Eimeriidae; genus Eimeria; species Eimeria mitis. Next base: position 873 of record NW_024015551.1, read on the forward strand.
GTTTAGGGTTTAGGGTTTAGGGTTTGCTGCTGCTGCTGCTGCAGCAGCAGCAGCAGCCCGTCACAGCACTATCAAGTGTATATAAACCCTAAACCCTAAACCCTAAACCTGAGGTGTGTCTATAAACCCTAAACCCTAAACCCTAATGGTGAGGTGTATATACAGCTGAGAACGCACAAAAACCCTAAAGAGAGAAAAAAAAATAAAATTTATAAATAAGGAGATAAATACAAAGAAACAGAAAAATACAAAAAGAGAGAAAAAGGAAGAGACAGAAGGAGACAGAAAGAGAGACAGATAAAGAGAGACAGAAAGAAAGAAAGAAAGAAAGAAAGATATAGAGACAGATATATAGATTTAGATTGAAAAAAAAATATAAAGAGACAGAGAGATAGATAGATATAGATAAAGAGAAGAGAGATAGATAGAGATAGATAGAGAGAAAGGAAGAGACAGAGACAGATAGATTGGGTTTCTGTTGTTGGTGTAGTTAGTATTTATTATAATTATTTATTTGTATTTATTTTTTATTTATTTTTATTTATTTATTTATTTTTATTTTATTTTTATTTATTTTAATTGTTTATTGGGGGTGGAGATAAAATGTATAGACAAATACAAATTAAATAAAAGACAAAAACAATAAACCCTAAACCCTAAACCCTCAACAACACCCAACGATATATACTCTCGAGGGTTTAGGGTTTAGGGTTTAGGGGATCGCTGCAGCACCAAACATTCAGCTGCTGCACATACCCACCACAAACCCTTCTCAGGGGCCCCCTGGGGGGCCCCCATACACTCAAACCCTCAGGGGGCCCCCGAGGGGGCCCCCATACACTCAAACCCTCAGGGGGCCCCCTGAGTGGCCCCCTGGGGGCCCCCCCCTGAAGGGCCCCCCGCTGAGGGGGCCCCCTGTGGGGCCCCCTTAAGAGGCCCCCTGTTGGGGGGACCCCTTAGAGGGGTCCTCGGGGGGCCCCTGGGGGGCCCCCTCCTCTGGGGGGGCCCCCCCCTGAGGGTTTACCTCGTCTTGGGGGCCCCCGTTGAGGGGGGCCTCAGCGGGGGGGCCCCCTTCGGGGGCCCCCTGCAGGGTCTCCTCGGGGGGCCCCTCGGGGGCCCCCTCCTCAGNGGGGGCCCCCTCCTCAGGGGCCCCCCCCTCGAGGGTCTGGTGGGGGGCCCCCATGGGGGCCCCGTAGTGATGGCCGAAGGTGAGGTCGAAGACTTGATCATATTCTTCTACAAAGTGAACGTCAAAACCCTCCTGAATATGAAAAAAAAAAAAAAAGTGTAAACCCTAAACCCTAAACCCTAAACCCTAAACCCTAGAAAATGGAAAGTGGGAGAATTAAGTACTTGTGATGGATGCTGCGATGCAATGCAATGGTAAACACTAAACCCTAAACTTGTTCTTAAAAACAAAAAAAAAAAATTAGGGTTTAGGGTTTAGGGTTTAGGGTTTAGGGTTTATGTGCTGACCTTTATATTCGCCGAAAGCTCCTCGAAGTCTCGTTGATTTCCCTTGGGGAAAATGAGGGTCTGCAGCGCACAAATTAGGGTTTAGGGTTTAGGGTTTAGGGTTTAGGGTTTAAACCCTGAACACGGATATTTATTTAGAGGGTTTAGAAATTTAGGGTTTAGGGTTTAGGGTTTAGGGTTTAGGGTTTAGAGAGATTACCTTTATGTTCTCCCGCTTAGCCGCGATAACCTTCTCCTTGATGCCGCCCACCTTGAGAACTTTCCCTGAGTTCACAAGGGTTTAGGGTTTAGGGTTTAGGGTTTAGGGTTTGCATGAAGATGAGGGTTTAGGGTTTATGATTCTAGGGTTAGGGTTTAGGGTTTACAATTCTATTGTTAGGGTTTAGGGTTTAGGGTATTTGGATGATGAGATATTTGCGTCCTCCTTTTTCGGTTTCTTCTCTAGGGTTTAGGGTTTAGGGTTTAGGGTTTAGGGTTTAGGGTTTACCAGTGAGTGTGAGCTCTCCAGTCATTGCTAGATCGGGTTTAGGGTTTAGGTTTAGAGCGAGAGAAAGCAAAGAAGAAGCGAGGGTTACGCCGGCTGAGGGTCCATCCTTTGGTGTTGCCCCTGAACACAAAATTAGGGTTTAGGGTTTAGGGTTTAGGGTCGAGGGTTTAGGGTTTAGGGTTTGGGAAGGGGTTTATGAGGGGTGCAGTACATATATGCATACACATATACACTACACTAAACACTAAACCCTAAACCCTAAACACACAAACCCCACCAACAACAACCATCGTCAGCAGCAGCAGCAGCAGCAGCACCAGTAGCAGCAATAGCATCATCATCAATAGCACCAGCAGCAGCAGCAGCAGCAGCACCATGATGAGCAGCAGCAGCAACAGCAGCAGCAGCAGCAGCAGCAATATCACCATCAGCACCATCACCACCACCACCATCACCATCACCATCACCACCATTACCCCCATCAGCAGCAGCAGCAGCAGCAGCAGCAGCAGCAGCAGCAGCAGAAATATAAATATAAATAAAATACCTTCAGGTACATGTAGATGAATAGAATGCGCACAACCATCACCACCATCACCATCACCATCATCATCAGCAGCAGCAGCAGCAGCATCAGCAGCAGCAGCAGCAGCAGCAGCAGCAGCAGCAGCAGCAGCAGC
>NW_024015552.1:0-3511 GCF_000499745.2 Eimeria mitis
GCCTGGGAGAGGTTCCTTCTATGCGCGTCGCGTTAACGTTAGCAGCCGGCACACACGCTCTTTGGCTTGCCTGATTTATTCGGTCGCACATTGGGCTGCACAGTGGAGCATTGTAGTGATCTTGTGGATCTTACGAGGCTGAGGCATGCGTCAGCGCTCCGTGTTGGCGACAACTGAATTTCTGTTCAATGTTCGCCACTTGCGAACGCTAGCATGCTAGTTTTGCGCGTACAATTTGGTGCCAGCTGTCCGCTGAAGAGGCGGCTGTTTGACACAAGGACAGAGAGGCGAGCTGTGCCCCTGGAAAGTGGGGCTTCATTGCGCGTCGCGTTTACTTCATCATCCCGGCCACACGCGCTGCGGCTTGTTTGATTCATTCAGTCACGCATTGGATTGCATGGTGAAGCACTGTAGTGATCTTAGGGATCTTACGTGGTGGCTGAGGCGCGCGTCAGCGCTCTGTGTCGGCGAGGGCTCATCTCCTCCTGAATGCGTTCCAGCTGCGAAGCGAACGCTAGCATGCTAGTTCTGCGCCTACGATTTGATGTTAGCGGTCCGGCGAGCAGGCGGCTGTTTGACGCAAGGACAGAAAGGACATTGGGTTGCTTTTGGTGCCCAGTGGGTTGCTGTTAATGCCCGTTTGATTCGGCCTTGTCTTGCATATCGAGTGAGGTAGGCGTGGATGTAGCTACAATGTTCAAAGGTGTTGAGGGCAGCGCTCGATTTCCTTAGCGACGTGAACATTCTTGGCCTATCGTGAGCTACAGGAAGTGGGTGGACAGGCGCGCTACGCCATGTTCGTGGACGGTACGTCTTCCCCTCGTGTGTCTAGATGCGCCGAGTGGCCTTCCAGTATCGGGAATGCGTAGGTCTACTGTTTGCAAGACGCTCGGTTAGGCGCAGCTGTTGAATGCCCCTCGTGGAGAATGGTACGCAACGTGGAGGTGAGCGAGTGTTTCCATCTCGGGCATCATATATGGCGTGGTTGCGTGGCGTTGCACCGGGAATTAGGGAGCGAATGCGCGGCTGGCACACACGTATGTGGAATGCGTACGGGTGCCGCTTCGCTGGCTATCGAGGAATGTTCATGGAGAGGCCGGTACTGCATCTGGAGTTGTCGCGTGTTCGTGTGAATCGTACTAAAGCTGCAGAGCCTGAGGAGGGGAGCCATGTTTACCCGTAGCAGCGTCTGCACGTGGTGAAGGCGCGGATGCTGACGGCGAAAGGCCTAAAACGATGGTTACCTTGACCAGTCTATCTGGGCCGCGTCGTGGGTGTAAATAGCCAGGAGGAAGGTGCGTCCACAATAGAAAAGCGAATTCAGTCGTGCTTAATGCCGCAGGACACTGTCCGCACTATATTCGCTGCGTGCCTGTTTCAAATGCATGGTCAATCGGTCTCAGGAGGTGCGCGAGTCCTGGAAAATTGGATCAGGGCTATGGTTGTGTGGTGCAGGGCAGTTGAACTTCGTTTGGGAGGCAAGCCCACCATCAAGATTCGTTTCTACTGACTCGGCTGCTGTAGGTGTGACATCTGCGATAGGGCCTCTAACGTGGCGTTGCGATGTGCCGCTTTGCAGAAAACTTACTTATTTGCACACAAACAAACAACACCAACACGGTTTGTCCGCTTGCTGGTATACAGCTTATCCACACACTTTAGCAAAGTCGTATGCAGTGTAATGAAGGCGCAGCTGTGAAAACAGACTCCCTGGACAACTGCTGCAATGCTAAAAGGAATCATCCGAGCAGCAAGTACGCCGAATCAGGGTGCGCCCCAACAATGCATGGGCTTTGACTCCGATGCGGGTAACGCTGGACGGCCAGCATAACAGTGAAGTCTGTCTGCAAAAGGCCTGCTTGGTCAGGGCAGAGTTTCTAGCCTGCCTGGTCAAGGGAAAACTGCTGTTGTCTTGGTAGGTGCTGGCGCGACATGTGCTGGGTGCCTGAAGCTTGCTGCTGGTGGCGAGCAGGCCCCACGGATCAAACGGCAGCGTGTCCACCGTCTTCACCAGTCGCTGATGGGCATCAGGCATAGCCCAGACAGCGTTCTACTATAAAGCGGAGGTGTATGCGACGCCCATGTTGGCAAATTGAGTAGGAGCGCTTTCTATTCGGTTGGCATGCATTCGGAGGATGGCGGTTTTGGGTGCGGTTGGTTCATCAGTACGTCGATAGTTTGCAAACGGCGCAAACGAGCAGGCTGGGCAGTTCCACAGTAGTTTCGCACCTCCGAAGGAATTAGACCACACCGTCGCGTGCTGTAGAGGGGACGTATGCGGCGTTGGGGTCCCTGTAAAAGGTCACGATCGTGCGTGTACACTTTAGGGTTAATGTCCTGTAAAACGTCACAGCTCCTTCGATGGTGCGCGTACCGCAGTGGGTTTAGTGGTTTATGGTTCGGGGCAATGCAGGACGTGCGCAGACGTGAAGCTGCATGATGCAAGACATGACAAAGCCATTCGACCGTGGCTCACGGCATGATAGTAGAGCTGAACAGCACATTCATCCGTGGCCATTGTGTTTGTGTCCGCACACGCGCCCCCTTGGGAAAGGAATTGCGTTGTTAACAATTGCGATGGATATGGCGGTGTGATGTGTCGCGCAGAGCTTTAGACCTGCCAGTTGCCGAGAGAGCCAACTTGGCAGGCAGATACAGGTGCGGCGCATGGGAGAGCCAGCCGGGAAAGCTTTGGCTGGCTGTGCTACGTGCCTTTGGAATTTGCGCGTTACTGGCAACGGATGCAGCAGATTAAGACTGACCCTTTGACTTTTAACATGCGCAGCGCCATGCAAAGGCATATATGGGAAGTGGCGCGTCACGCCCACTGTGTTTAAGGAATGGCATTGGTGCTCATTTGCTTGCGTTTGTGGATGCGGACCGAATAAGACGGGCTTGATGTCCAGTGCCGCCTTTACGTCCTCGGGCCACTGTGATGCTTGTGTTTGGCTGCGAGGACGGACGAGGGGTTTGTGCAGTGTCCTCGCTTGTGGATGTTCACGGCCGCTGGGTGGGGAAGTGATCATCATGACTTCGCTGGGAGCAGGACAGACAGCAAAATCGTATTTATTTAAATTGGCTTTGCAATTATAGACCCACCGAACGGTCATCATGCGTTAGACTTGAAGAATGAGCCTCGCGTTGAAGCGCGTGCGTATACACGGAGCTGTAGATTCGTCGGAGGTAGGCCGCTGCTAGGAGGCTGCGTCACAGTTTATGGACAACACACAGTTTGAGCCGCATGCAAGCTCAGTTGTGGAGAGCGTCCCACGTAAGGTTTGTGTAACGGAAATCACGGAGTCATATGGCGAGACAAAATGCCTTCTTATGCAGAAACCGACCTGCAGCAGCGTCGACGCTGGTATGTCAACTGTTTGGTTCGAGTTTTCTTCGGCAGCAGGCGCTGCGTGCAGAACGTGAAACTGCGGTCAGTCTGTATAACCGCCAATATGTCTAATTCACGCCTGTTTCAAGGGAAGCATCCCTGCACCTTTCTGCCGAATTTGGGTGT
>NW_024015553.1:0-3498 GCF_000499745.2 Eimeria mitis
ATTATATTTATTTTATATTTATTTTATTATTTGTTTTATTAAACTGAGGCCGATCAAAAGAAAAAAAAAACCCGCAGACAAACAACACAAAAGGAGACAGGTGGAGACAGTCTCCTGCGCCTCCTCCCCTCCCCGCCAACCAGCTGTGCACTGTCTCCTGCATGCGGTGAAGAGACACTTACACTTTCTGTCTAGCTGAGGGTTTTCGCAGCTCCTGGGGCCCCGCTAGGGGGCCCCATGTGGGGGCCCCTTGGGGGGCCCCCTACGCACCCCTGTGAGAGACACACCACGGGGTGTCTCTGGGGAGCTGCCTATACACCTGAGCAGCAACTGTTGAGCCCCTAGGGGCTGTGCTTGGGGTATAAAGGCAGAGGCAGCTCGAGAGCTGTGCTAGTGTGTAGACAGAAGGAGACAGTAGGAGACAGAAGGAGACCCCCCACACTACTTCGCCGCTGCTCTAAACTAAAGGAGACAGACATAAGAGACACATTAAGCCATATATTCTGCTGCTGCTGCAGCAGCTGCAACAGCAGCTGATGCTGCTCCCGTCTCCTCCCCCTCCAGTAGACACAGAAGAAGGCGGAGGCCGCTTTGGACTGTCTCTATCTTCAGTCTTTTATCATCCCCCTCTGTCCCCTCTGTCTGTCCCTCTTCTTCTTTCACTGTATCCCTACTGTCTCCTTTACCCCTCCTTTCTGTCCCTTGTCTGTCTCTTCTCTGTCTCTCTGTGTCTGCCTACTCTCTCCTTACTGTCTCCTCTCCGTCTCTTTCTGTCCTCACAATCTCCCCACCGTCTTTTCATTTTCTCATTTCTGTCTTCTTTCTATATCTTTCTGTCTCCTTTCTGTCTCCTCTCTGTCTCTTTCTGACACATTGCTGTCCCATCACTGTCCCTGTCTCTTCACTGTCTCCCCGTGAAGCCGACAGGAGGCCTCAGGCGTAGCCCAAAGAGCAGCAAGAAAAGATAAGTGTGAGATTCCTTCGCAGACGATAGTTATAATTATTATTACTAATAATAATAGTAATAATAATTATAACTATACTTACAATCATAATTATAATGTAGCTCTTGCATCTCTTCTCCTTTCTCCTGTCTCTCTTCTCCTGTCCGCTTTCGCTTGTGTCTCTTCTTCTGTCTCTCTTGTCTCCTGTCTGCTGTATGTGGCCTGTTGTAGCCTGAAGAGAGCAAAAAAAAAAACGTTATAGAGCTGGAATCCATAACCGTGTGGCGTTGGGCCCGCCGACGCCAACGATTTCTTCTGGGGGGCCGAGAAGAGCCCGGAAGAGTTCTGGGGGGACCGCCTCCAGTAAGCTATCTTCCGAAACCCACTGAGGTCTACAGGCCCTCAAGTATTTTTCGTAGTATTCTCGTTTTCTGTGGTCTCCGCGAGTGGTGTGGTGACCCTTGCCTGTAGAATCTCTGTATCCTCCCTGCGTGGCTTCTCACGATGACGTTGCTGCTGTCCCCCCACCAGAGTGCGAGGGGATCGCGGGGATTCCCGAAACAGTTTTTTAAGAAACCGAAGTTAATAGTGTGGTGGCATCTCCACGTTGAGGGTAAGTCAACGATGCAGGCCAACTGTAATACCCTGGTATTCTACACGGATGACGGAGCAGAGCTAAACGCTCTTTCTATAGTGAAACGCCCGAACTTTGTTTTTTAAAAATGTGAGAAAGAGATAATATTTACGCGGTAATGTTCTTGGATGAGGGTTCATAAACCTGAACTGAGAATGCTAGCCCCTGCAACAAGTTACATACAGTAGCACAGACCCACATGTTTATGCTTTAGGGTTTAGGGTTAGCTGGTCAGCTAAGCAGAGGAAAAACACACGATGAATATTCTTAACCCGTAAAGATTCCAGCCGATAGAAATGAAAAGAAATAAACATTTGGAGGCGTGTGGCCAGAGCCCGCAAACTCCCTTCNATTCCAGCCGATAGAAATGAAAAGAAATAAACATTTGGAGGCGTGTGGCCAGAGCCCGCAAACTCCCTTCGCGACCTCCGGGGTTGGCTCCTGGGGTCACCGCGGGCCGCTGCACCAGTCTGCTGCGGCTGCCCCGTGGCGAGCCTCCAGGTGTATACGACTGCTCGCGCAGCTCAGAGCTTAATCCTATGATCATGTTAATACTGGACCTTGTTTGATTCTAGTTGAGAAGTATGAATTTCTATATAGGAAAAAGAACGAAGAAACTTAATAAAATAATAGAACCCCCCAAGTGTAGTGCATCGCAGTACACCACCACCCCACTGACCCGAAAGCAGACAACAAACGGCCCAACCCATCCTGCGGCGAACGTCTCGGTTGCTCGCCTGCTGCAGCAGCAGCTGTGCTGCATCAGCTCTCTGCCTACACTTAGCACAGGAACCTTCACGTGGAGTTTGTAGGTTGCTTGTAAGCAACTGTAAGCGTTCTATAAGAAACTTCAGAGGTAATGCATGCAACAAAGGGGGCTGCGTCGGCGCTTGCTTCTCTGCATGCATGCGGCTCGCTTGTAGCAGCAGCAGCAGCGAGCTGCACTGCAGCCCCACTTCATGCTGCCTCCTCCCCCCAACACCCAGGACCTGAGCTCAACGCGCAGGAAACCTGAGGACAGAGGAAAGATGTCAGCCTTTAGGGTTTAGGGTTTATGGTTTAGGGTTTAGGGTTTAGGGTTTAGGGTTTACTTTAGTTTAGGTTTACTTTAGGGTTTTACTTTAGGTGTTTATCTATACTGCAGCTCGCTTCTGTCCGCGATGAAGACCAGAGAGCAAGCGTTATAGTTTATGCTAAACTGCTGAAACCCTAAACCCTAAACCCTAAACCCCAAACCCTAAGCCCTAAACCCTAAACCCTAAACCATAAAGGCTAAACTTTAAACCCTAATAGCGGTCGAGAATTGAAGGTTTAGAAGGGGTGAGATGGCACTGCAGGCTCAGCCTCCGTCAAACCCTAAACCCTAAACCCTAAACCCTAAACCACAAACCCTAGGGGCGCCCATCCCCAGGCCCTTCTTAGCTCTTCTCTACAATCATATTAATACTACCAACACATATAAATTAAATATTACATATAATAAATATAATATGTATTTTATATTTCTATAATTGTATAATTGTTAATGAAGGGTACAGGGGGGCCCCCCAGGCTGCCTGTAGGGGGCCCCCCGGGGGGCCCCCCATGGGGCTGGTAGTGAGGGGCTGGGGCTACCTCTTCTTTTGTGTTTTGTTTGTTTGTATAAATAGCATTTAATTTATTTTATTTTTGATTGTATAATTAAAATAATAAAAATATAAATTACAGCCTTTATTGTCTCATCCGTGTGCTGATTTCGGGTGTATAGGCAGGTCTAGGGGTTTGTTTCTGTTTTTTTTATTTTTTTATTTTTCCATAGAAAATGTCTACAAGTCCAGGGTATGTTATAAAAAGAAATAAAAATATATTTATTTGCATCATATATCTCCCATGCACCCCTGCTGCTGCTGCTGCTGCTGCTGCTGCTGCTGCTGCTGCTGC
>NW_024015554.1:0-3496 GCF_000499745.2 Eimeria mitis
GCAAAAGAAGCACATGAACAATTTGCACTCGTATGGACATGCTCAGCCTTTCTACCCGTTATACTTGAATATGCATTCGATGTAAACCCTAAACCCTAAACCCTAAACCCTAAACCCTTAACCCCAAACCCTAAACCCTAAATTCTAAACCCTAAATACTTTGTTACTGTTATATCTAGGAACCAGTTGATTTTCTTGTTTTCTGCGGAGATGCACACTCTATAGGGTGCAGTAGGGTTTAGGGTTTAGGGTTTGGGGTTTACGGTTTAGGGTTTGGGGTTTAGGGTTTGGGGTTTAGGGTTTGGGGTGTGAGTAGCATATGCAGGGTTTTCTGTTTTGGCTTTATCTCGATCCCAGTGTAACTCCTACGATCTAGGGTTTAGGGTTTCCTAGGGTTTAGGGTTTACTAGGGTTTACTAGGGTTTAGGGTTTAGGGTTTAGGGTTTGTGTTTTTTTTTTTCAGGTTCCACCTGAGTCTGTGCTTTCTCTTGATGCATGGCTGCGGGCTACTGCTGCTGCTGGGCTGCTGTCGGAGGGTTTGCTGCTGCAGCAGCTGCAGGCTGTAGAGACAGCGCGTATGGGTGCTTCTGGCTTCGATGCTGCATCACCAGACCTGCAGCAGCAGCAGCAGCAGCAGCAGCAACAGCAGCAGCAGCAGCAGCAGCAGCAGCAGCAGGAGGAGGCTATGATGAGATGGGCGGAGCAAGAGCCGTCGCCAGACCTCATGAAAAGATGCAGCAGACTCTGGGAGCTTCTCACGCTCCCCTAGTAAGACTCTAGGGTTTAGGGTTTAGGGTTTAGGGTTTAGGGTTTGGGGTTTAGGGTTTAGGGTTTGGGGTGTGTAACGGCTTTGCTGCTTCATCTCTGTGCATTTCTTTACCCGTTCCTTGATTGCCGTTTAGGGTTTAGGGTTTAGGGTTTAGGGGTACCGTTTAGGGTTTAGGGTTTAGGGTCCAGGGTTTAGGGTTTAGGGTTTAGGGTTTAGGGTTTAGGGTTTGTGTTTGTTGCAGTGAGGATGCAGCGGAGTTTGTTGCTCACGCGAGGCCATTGCTGCGGCAGCGAGAAGCAGATGAGTTGTCTATTGCTTCATCTGCTGCTGACGCTGCTGCTGCTGCTGCTGCTGCTGCTGCTGCAGCAGCAGCAGCAGCAGCAGATATAGATGATGATGAGTCTGAGGATTTGTCGCTGCACCCGGGCGTAGAGGAGCAGCTGCAGCGGCTGCTGCTGCTGCAGCATTTGCTGCTGGAGATAGAGGGATTTCAAGAGCAGCAGCAGCAGCAATTTGTGCTGCTGCTGCCTGTCGACCGCAGCAGCTACAGCCCCGGTTTCTTTTTTTATATAGTTGGCTCGCTGCTGCAGCAGCCGCAGCAGCAGCAGCAGCAGCCAAGCAAGCAGCAGCAGCAGCAGCAGCATAAGCTACAGCATCTCCACTATAAACAACAGCACCAGCACCAGCAGCAGCAGCAGCAGCAGCAGCAGCAGCAACAGCAGCAGCAGCAAAACAAATACAGAGAAGTTTTTGCTGCTGGGGGAAGATGTGATAAGCTGCTGCACCAGGCGCAGGGGAGAGACGGGCCAGCAGCAGCAGCAGCAGCAGCAGCAGCAGCAGCAGCAATCTTCGTTGAGGTAGATATTGATCGTCTGTGTTCGCGGCTGCTGCAGATACAGCAGCAGCAAACTGAGTCCCCTGCAGCAGCAGCAGCAGCAGCAGCTGCTGCTGCTGCTCTCACTCCAGTATGGAACGAATCCAGCAGCAGCAGCAGCAGCAGCAGCAGCGGGAACAAGCGGAGCAGCGGCGACAGCGCGAGCAGCAGCAGCAGCAGCAGCAGCAGCAGCGCCAGCAGTAGCAGTAGNAGCAGCAGCAGCAGCAGCAGCAGCACGTGCTGCATGAGCAACAGCAGCAGCAGCAGCAACCTCCTAGAAGTTGCTGCCAGCTGGGCGCTGCCTCAGGTGCTGCTGTGCGTGCAGCAGCAGCAGCAGCAGCAGCAGCTGCTGCTGCAGCAAGCATCATTTCATCTACGAGCCCTTCTATTGAAACACGGCATCAAGGTAAACCCTAAACCCTCATGCTAAACCCTAAACCCTCGTACTAAACCCTAAACCCTAAAAAACCCTAAACCCTTACAAACCCTAGAAATCCCTAAACCCCTGAAAACCCTAAACCCTAAACCCTAGAAACCCTAAACCCTAAAAAGCACTACAAAAACCTTAGTATGCCGTGCTAAACCCTAAACCCTCACTATAAACCCCAAACCCTAAACCCTAAACCCTAAACCCTAGTTTTGTGTGCAGTGCGAGGCCCGTTCAATGCCGCTGGGGGAGGCGAGGCGGCTGCGCAAAACCCTCAAAAGGAGCGGCAGCCCGCGGGGTTTGCATTGGCTTGTATCTCTAGCAACAGCAGCAACTCCTGCTGCTGCTGCTGCTGCTGCTGCTGCTGCTGCTGCTGCAGCAGCAGCAGGAGCAAATGCAGCAGCAGATAACAACGCCGTCACCTTCTATGTAGAACATCTACATGTGGATCAGTGGACACGCGTAACAAACCCTAAACCCTAAACCCTAAACCCTAANATGTAGAACATCTACATGTGGATCAGTGGACACGCGTAACAAACCCTAAACCCTAAACCCTAAACCCTAATTACTGGTTCCCGCAGTCTTAGATATCCCCTGAGAGCTAAAACATTCGAGGGTTTAGGGTTTAGGGTTTAGGGTTTGAGAGCGAACCCAGTCTAGCTAGGCTGTGGGCGGTGTGGGGCTTCACTAACCCTCTAGGGTTTAGGGTTTATTAGGGTTTAGGGTTTATTAGGGTTTAGGGTTTAGGGTTTGGTGTGTGCGGCGTGCAGGAGTTCACTCGCATGGACGAGGTGGTGGAGTTTCTTCTATCGAAGTCTTCATCTGCCTGAGGGACTAAACCCTAAACCCTAAACCCCAAACCCTAAACCCTAAACCCTAAACCCTAGAAACGACACGCTACACACGCTGTTAACCCAAAACAGTTTGTGGTTTGTTGCTGTAGCATTCTAGGGTTTAGGGTTTAGGGTTTAGGGTTTCGAGCGGCATGGATGCTGCGGCGCCACCCTCAAAACCCCAAACCCTAAACCCTAAACCCTAAACCCTAAACCCTAAACCCTCGCTACTTGCCGAGGCAAAAATTTTTCTGAATTATACTGATGGCCTCTTGTGGCTGCCACTCTATACCTGTCAACTTCTCCAGCAGGCGCAGCGCGAACCTGCACATAAACCCTAAACCCTAAACCCTAAACCCTAAACCCTAAACCCTAAACCCTAAACCCTTATATGGGCTGCAGAAACACAGCGAAGCTAATTGCTTCTGCTGCAGCGGTTTAGGGTTTATTTGTTTGTTGTAAACACTCTTTCAATGCCTGACGTTTAGGGTTTAGGGTCTAGGGTTTAGGGTTTAGGGTTTAGGGTCTAGGGTTTAGGGTTTACCTGAGGTCCTCAGCTTTCTCCTCCAGGGCCTCTTCTTCTATCCCCA
>NW_024015555.1:0-46783 GCF_000499745.2 Eimeria mitis
GCATGATCTACTTCTCCCTCGTCGTCGAGTGGCTGCACTTTTTTTATAATGGGCCGTTCTGCGTTAAATCGACTCTTCCTCTACTTTCCCCTCTCCGACTTTGACTCTCCTACACCCACCACACTACAAATACGGGTTCCTAGGCTCTTTGGGCTGTGACTATATCTTAATGCGTACCATCGTTTTGGTTGTGTTACGTGCGCGTGTGCATATGTTCGTTAAGGTTTCCAGCGGTCGCGGGACGCCATTAGAACACCCCTTCTACCGCCTGCCGAGGGCTGTTCCATCTCAGCACCTGGAACCGTTCGATTATTACAGAGCACGATACTCTGCTCTCGTGGAACAATTCCCCGTGGTCATGCGACATATTCGGGCACTGCTGATCAAGCCAGAACTCCAACACAGTGAACTTCAGTCATTGATTCAACTGGCCGAACATAAATATGGGAGTTAATCGCTAGGCTGAACTTCTTGAAGGGCTTCAACGACGCACGTATGTAGTTCTTTGCGCAACCCCGTGAAGACGCGTGCTCACTGCTTGGTGGGCAACTCACTCAACCGCAGCAAGGGTTTGTAGATCCGCGCATTCTTGCAGCGCTGCATTTGCCCGTGGGAGGAGCTTCGTACAGAGGATAAAGTTGTCTGTAACGCACAGAATGGGGTATATTCACCAAACAGGCTGGGTCTGCAAAGGAAGATACAGATTGTCATTTGGCTGGCGAGAATTGCCGATGTACATGTTTGGCGTTGTCTTGCAGCAAGAGTTGCAGCGCGCCCTGCTGCAACTGGTCTCAGGGAGCCTCCCCTCCAGACCAGCCCGGGGTCATCTAGCTTTTGGGGACTCTTACCCAAGTATTTTGACTTTATTGCGGCTTATGACGCCTGAAGAGCCACCCGCCACACGTAACCAGGTTCTTCACGTAGATTCGAGGACCCTAGGTACATGTACTATACAGTTATTCAGACTGTACGTTCTCCAGCGCTAGTTATGCTATTGCCAACTGGCTTCTTCTACAGTAACTCCCTGGGTCCCGCAGGTCCAGGTTTCACTGGAGAAATCTCTATCAAAAACTCCGGAGTTTCCCAACCCAGGAATTAATAAGGCAGACTCTCCTAAAGGGATGTTAATAACAGTAGAAATTGATGAACTCGATATAAAAATCGCTCCTGTGCTGTTACGGCCGGTCCCGAGCACCAACTGAATTGTTTCCCACCATTTTCCCTTGACTACCTAGTTTCTATTTAACACTGTGCTGGTTGAAAGTATTTTCTGGGGAGTGTGAACAAATCAATCGGTCACTTCTCGTCAGAAAGACCTCATTCATGCAGTGATAGGCAAATATCCTTCCCAGATGTTGATAGGCCTGGGACGGGCCACAGCCAGTACGTTTATATCAGAGAATCGTACTGGCTGTGACCCGTCCCAGGCCTATCAACATCTAGGAAGGATAAGTGCGCTTCTGCGCTAACTCATGCTACACGAAGGGAGTTTTCGGGCATCGTTAATACGCTCTCAGATTTCTACTTTTCCTCACTTCTATCGACTGAAACCCACTCGCGTTAAGAATATTTACAGCGCGTTTTCCCATTACCAAGTTGGAGATCTAACCCCATCCGTCCTCCTTATCTACGGGAATCACAACCCTGTGTAGATCGTTAGAGGACATAAAAGAATGTGGGTATGCCTGAAACGTGACTACTAAGAGCAATAACGTCTGATTCTATTTTATTTTTCACATTTTAAAACACCAAGTTTCTGTTTTTCACTATAAGAAAGAGCCCTCTGCTCTTTCACATCAGTTCTGTAGCATGAGTTAGCGCAGAGTTAGCTCAGGAGCCTTTCGACGGTTTTGGCATGCTGCGTGTAAGCGCTTGCAACCGTTNACCCCATTTCTGGCTGCCTCCTCCCCGCGACACCCTGGCCCTGAGCTCAACGCCCAGGATGCCTAGGTACCGGGGAAGGAGGTCAGCTGCTTTTGGGAAACTCTTGCTTTAAGTCTTTGCCTACATTGTGGCTCGTCTCAGGCCAGATACACGCCAGAGAACAAGCGTTACAAGTTCCGTAGTACATTGGGGCCTTACAATTGTAGTGCCTGAGCACTACGCAGAGGATGCTGCAGTACACATGCTCCCGTTTGATGCGTGCACTAACACCATACACAATCTAAGGTACCCTTCCCTTTACTTGGCAACCTACATGCAACGTACGCAAGTATAAACATTGGACAGAGATGCCCCAACCACGGACAGTGGAACGGCGTGGGGGCAACGCAGCCACTGCTGTTCACCTCACCCTGCATGTTGGGCGCTGAGACAAAATTGTTTTGAATTTCATTCTAAGTGACCAGTTGGTACACTGGACTCCTCAAAGAGATAGGAAGCAGGAAGCCCCATAAGCAAGACAGAACCAAGCTGTGGCAAGGGCTGCTGCGCATGCACTCCGCTTTGCTGACCGACGGCAGCGCCTGGTGTCGTGGGTGGGTCTCGTTGCTGATCGTTCGGGTTTTATGTTTTACAGTCGCAGGAGAGTTCTTGTGCATTACAAGAGCGAGCTGCTTCCCTCTCGCTGAACCTGCTGCTCTCTCTCCTTTTATCCGCCACCCCACAAAAGTCCCACCCGACCTGAAGACCATTGCGGCAGCAACCAGAGGAAATTCGCGGCTTTTTCTGCACTTTAGCGGGCGCAAGCTTTTATTTTTTTTCTCGGTCTCCACACTGAGGAGGTCTTCTGCCCAGGCTCTCCATCAGCGGATTCCCCAGCCCTCGTCGAGGACCACCACCGCACCGGAGCAGAGGCGGCAAGAGCAGCCGCAGCAGCAGCACGTGTAGCAGCAGCTTCAGCAAAGGCTAGGCGAAGCCGGGTGTACTTAAACCCGGCTGGTAACTGTGAAGTGACGATGGGGCCCACTGAGGAGAACTTGGCGCTTGTGCGCCGGATGTCCGTATTCTGGGAGCCGCATATGGCGGTCCCGGTGATTCAGTGGCTGCGCTCTCAGCAGGTGGGTTGCGGATTCTCGCCCGTGCCTGAGTGCACACCCTGCATGTTCAAAATAGCGGTTAGTTTCCTCTCGACGCCTCTCGCCGCATCCTTTATGTTCCATTGAGTTCCGGAGAACAGTTCCCGCCTAAGTTGCATCTCACATTGTTTACCCCTTACTGCCACTGATATTTCGGAGGAATTTGTCTGGGGGACATTTAGGATTTAGAAGGCAGACGCTGACACTTGTTCAGCGCAGGAGGGAGCGGGAAGTGGTCGACTTCATATGCAGAGACCCCTAGTATTTGGATTGTGCATCGATTGTTGCTGCAGTTGCTGGAAGAAAGCAGCTCCGACGCCTTGTTGGAGTCCATCCTGCCAAAGACCCCAGAGGGCATTGCTCAACGGTTGCGAGAACTCGTACAGCAGCAAGGAGGAAAAGCCGAGGAACCCGAGGAGCAGCTGCAGCAGTGGGAGCAGCAGAGTGTTGCCTTGGAGGAGGCGCTGCAGGCGTTCAAGGGGGAGCAGCAGAGGAAGATAGGCAACCAATTGGAAAGGAAAAGACTCCGAGATATCCTGCAGTGGCATTACCAGGTCCGGCATCCGCATGCGCGGTACAGCAGGTGCTGCACCCGCAATCACTTCGCCTCTGCTGCTGTCGTTGTGGGTTTTTCTGCTTTATCTGCTGCTTTTGCTGTTGCCGTTGCTGCTGCTGATACAGAACCGAGCGGAGGGCAGCTCGACGCCAAACTTGGCGGAGATCCCGCGAGTGGAGATGGTGCCTGTGCGTCTGGCCCGTGTGGCGTTTTCCTTGGGTGATTACAAGAAGGCGTTGCACCACTTGGACTTCTACCTCAACACACTGTCGGAGCTTACCAGTGACAGTGAGCCCTAAACCCCCCGCGCTGCGTCCGTCTGCTTTTAGCCTTTCCTGGACGCTGCACAGAGTGGATTTCCTACCCCGATAGCTACGCCGGCGCTAGCCCCGTGCTGGGGGCGCGGAGGGGGACGGACATGTCTGCTATCTGCGGAGTGGTGACGGCTAGCTACCGCTAGCTTTGGCTAACTGGCGACAAGAGCTGCCATGTGCTCCGTATCTCTTCCCACACACGACGGGAGTGCACGTTCCGATGCTGCTGCTACGGCTTCAGGTGGCGACATGCAAACGCCTGTATCGTGCGTGTGGGGCATTTGCTGCTGCATTTTGCTGCTGACGCTGTCTGAGCCCGCTGGAGATATGCCGAAGGGCCAACAGTCCAACTCAGAGAGCGAGGAGGCGCTGCTGCAGCAGCTTCAGGACGGGGAAGACGGCAAGGACAAGGCCCTTGGCGCAATCGAAGCCCATGGTGTCAGTTCCTCCCCTCTCTTGCTGCTGTAGCTGAATGTCGTCCTGTGTCAACTGCCAGTGCTCCCGCAGCTGCTGCAGGACAAGGGACATAGCCTGCAACTGACAGGAGTACCTTTAGCTGCTGTGCTGTTGCTGTTGCAGGCTGCGCGTTGCATCCTGCGTCTCGCCGACATTCTGGATCACTCCCAGGCGGCCGCGTCAAAGGCAGCGGCGGGGATAGGGCCTGAGACTCCGATGAGCAAGATATTCTCCCGGGAGCAGCAGCTGCAACAAAGGGCGTGGCTCCTGCACTGGGCGATGTGGCTGCTGCTGCGCTACTACCTTCTTCTGACATACGCCAAAGGACAGTCCTGCCGAAACCAGGCCTGGTCGGCACTCCTGGATTGGGTCGTCCAGGAAAGGTGAGCTGCTGCTGCTTCTGCCATTGCTGCTGCTGGGGTGGTGCGTCGCTTGCGCAGCTGCTGGATGATGTTCCATGAGCGGGGGGGAGGGCTGTACTTTGCGTTGTTCGCCCCTTGAAATAGGAGAAGCGTCCTTAGGAGCAAAGGACAAGGGCAGAAGCTCCGTGCAGGCGCACTTTTGAAACCAGCTTCTCGTGCCAAGGTGTACGCAGTAGCCGTCCGTTTGACCCGCTCTTTTCCTTGTGTGTGACTCAGGAACTTGACATGCGTGCACTTGCTCTGTCCTCACTTGCTGCGGTACTACGCCGTCTACGCCATTATGAACCGCAAGAGGAAAGATCACTTCCAGGCCATTGTGGGGGTAAGGGACTGCCCTGGCGCCGTACTGGGAGGGGGAACGATCAGTTGCAGACAGATGGGGTAGAAGAAAATGACGGGACGGAGCAGCTAGGAGACTCCGACAAAGATACAAGCGTATTTGCCAGGCATGTTTCTTTGCTGTCTAACCTTGTTTGGATCTTCACTTTTTTCTTTGCGCATCTGCCGGCGGTCGCTTCTCAGGCCATTGGCCACACAAAAAATAAATACACCGACGCCTTCACGTCGCTGCTGGAGGCTCTTTTCCTTGACTTCAACTTTGACGAGGCCCAGAAGCACATCACCAGCATCTCTGAAGTGGGTCTGGTCGTCTTCATGCTCTTTTTGTTGGAGGTCTATTGGCATTTACAGGATTGCTGTTGACGGTGTTCCTTGTGCTGTCTTCTGCCGCTCTCCTGCCTCAATTCTACCGCTCTCGTGCCTTTCTTTGCCGGCTGCTGCCCCAGACGCTCACGATCTGTCTTGTTGCTTTAGGCCGCAGGCTACTGTGTGTTTTATTCGGCTGATTGTTACTGCCTGCGGTTTGTCTTTCTGGGAAGCGGGATAGGTGTCTAGGGGACCGTGAAGGGGTTTAGGTTTGTCTTCAGTTATGTGAGACGGACTTCTTCCTGGAGCCACTGAAGGGTGCAGTGAACGAACACGCTCGTCTGCTCATCTTCGAGACATATTGCCGCATCCACAAACGAATTAATGTCGAGTAAGCATACTCCTTATTTGCATTTGCTACCTGATTACTATTCCTTATTGCGTCTCGGCGGTGCTTGTCGTTTCCTTCTTTCACATCTGTCTATGCGTTCGCGATATCTTCTGTGCTATATGCACTTGCGACCGTCATCCGAGCTCAGCTACATGTGTCGCTTTCCACTTGACACTTTTCTGTGTCGTGTTTCTGCAGGATGATCGCCAAAAAGGTCAACATGGTGCCGGAGGCTGCAGAACGTTGGATTGTCAATCTTATTCTTCATGCAAGGCTGGGTTAGTGCAGCTGCAGGGCTCTATCTTTGGCATTGTTCGATTTTGCCGATGCTGGTTTGTACGCTACTTGAGCTGGTGGTGCATGAGGTGCTGTTGATGCGGGTCGATTTGTCGCTGCTGCAGAGGCGCGCATTGACAGCGAGAAGAATCGCGTTCAGATGGCAGGGGCCCCCCCAAGTCTGTACCAGTTGGTGACGGATAAGACTCGCAACTTGGGCATGCGCACGAGTCTGCTCATTCAGAACCTCGGGAGACCTGGCTACAACAGAGATGAAGAGTCCAATGCTGTCCGAGGTGCGGTATCAGCTGGCACTCAGAGGCTTCATGTTTGCGTTTGAGCGTATTTGTAGGCGTTTGCAGCTCGTTTCTTAGGCTCCAGTTCCTTTACTTCTGCGTGTGCTGTCTCTGTCTTGCAGGGGGTGGCAGGGGCAGAGGCAGAGGCCGCGGATGGATCCGGGGCGGGGGGGATGCAGGCAGAGACGGGTTCTACAGGGGCCAGGAGTCCTCTAGTGTTGTAACGTCGGGGTTTAACTTCAGAGGTGGCCGAGGGGCCTTTAGAGGAACCTCGCAAGGGGCTCTTGAGACCCGCAAGATATCGCCCCTTACGGGTTCAGCATTCATGGTTAGTCTATCAATACCGAGGAATCCTACACACTCCAGCAGACTAAGAGCATTGCATAGCGGACGACAGAAGCAGAGTGGCAGCAACGGAGACGGTGGGGAGGGTGTTGGAGAGAGCTAGGAAAGATAGGGAGTGTGCGGCAGGGCGATAGGGACGGAGAAGAACCAGACATAAGCCAGGACAGGGGAATTCAGCTGACTACTGCAGACCAGCAGGGGCCACGCCCGTGCAGTGATGCCTGCTGTGTATCGTGTGCGCGTTTGTTCGCAGGACTAAATATGTTTTGTTCCGAAACGTTCACCGCAGGATACACAGGGGCTGCCTGCACCCCACCAATAGCAGCAGCTAATGTTGTGGTAGCTGCTATCTCTCGATGAAAGCTGCAGCTGCAAGTCCTGCAGGAGCTGCAGCAGCAGTATAGTAGTTGCAGCGGGTTGAGGACGTTGCGTCGCATTTAGGCGATGCACTTAGCTGGGATACAGTTGGGTTGTCTTTAAGAAGCAGAGTTTATAGTCTGGGGTGTTTTGTTCTGTGTGCCGGCTGCTCCATACGTAGAAAAGCTGCCCCAGCGTATTGAGCGGGCGACAGCAGGAGACAAACGGAGGCAGTGGCGGTTCGTGTTTGGGGCTATTTATTGCAAAGGCTTTTGAAGACCGAGGTGTCAACATGAAAAAGACAAAAACAACGCCCATACCCAAAATTCTCTGGGTACACGGGTTTAAGTACTAGTCTGCCTAGCCATTAGGGATGTATGCCGAAAGTAGCATGAAAAGAGACAGCGTTGCTCTCCCCTCCGCTTTCAGTATTGGGCCCGCTGTAGGCTGCTGTAGGCTGCATCTAGGAGTGGGCAAACCGCAGCAGGGTGGCTAGTTAGTGGATTCGATGCAGTGGCAAACAGTGTGTCTAGCTCTCTGCGGCAGGGGTTCCCACACCCGGAGTTCTTTAGAAAATGCTAGCTAGGTGACCCGTTCGCAAAGCTGCGTACGGGGCCGACCAGATTTGCCCCAGTTGCTGGGAGAAAGCCGCAGTTTGGTGACTGCTGTTGTTGTTCCCTGTGTACAACTAGATTAACAGAGAAGTCACGAAAAAATAGTCAGGTAAAATGAAGCAAAAACCAAAACAATCTGCAGCGGCGGCTTGAGGTGCTGTTCGTGAACCACCCAAGCACACTACCACACATATGCACCTGTTTCTGTCTCGTCCGGTGCATAGATTGCATCGGTGGAGCAGCGCGTACGAACTTCGTTGTTGGCACGCCGCACGTCTCCGCGATCTACTGCGGCGGCAACAGCAGCAACTGCTGCAGCGACTCCTTCAGATGTGGGCTCCGCCTGTGGAATGTGCGGCACCTCGGCATTACCCGAAGCAACGGCCGCTGCTGCTGCTGCTGCTGCTGCCCTCGCTGCGCCTCGGATCGGTCTGAAGGGCCATTTGAGCAGGCCGTAAGTGTCTCTGAGCAGCTCCAGTTGGTACGGTTCGTATGGATAGCGTGGCACTTCTTGCTGCAGCACCGAAGGGAAGTGCGGCACGGGGACGCAGTCTCTTGAGGAGTCACACGGACCCCCAACACCTTTCGGATCGATCCGTTGCATTAGCCACCGTAACTCCCTATCCCGCTGCAGCAAAGCCTGAGTCAGCAGCGACACCAGCAAAACCAACCAATGCAGCTAGAAGCCATTGTCTACCCGCACACCTGTCACATACGTAGATGTATTGCAGTTCGCTCGGGGCGCCTCTGACGGCTGCTGCTAGTGCGGTTGCTGCCTCTGGTACTACTTACTTTGACCTCTGGCAAGCGGTAGAGCTCCGGTGGAACGAAATAGGCATCTGCAGGAGGATGTTCTGGATTTTGTTGCACCAGCAGGTCCGCCCAAAGCAGTAGCAGTCGTGGGGTGCCAGAGGCTTTACGGAGCAGGCAGCACTCTGCTGTCCTCAGACGGCCAAAGCGCTCCAAAAGCAAATCCTGCAGGTGCAGACGGGTTGAAAGGACCACCATATCCCGATGGGCTGCAGACTTGAACGTGTACGGTTGCTTCGAAGCTGCTGCTGCTCCTTCTGCTTGCAAGCGCGCGGCTACGGAATATGGAGACGCGTTTACTGCTGTCGATGCTGTAGAACTGCAGCGGCTGGAACCACTAAGGCAGCGGTAAATGCTGCGACGACAGGGCAGACGAAGCAACAGATCCCCCCTCAGGATGTGCTGTTGCTGCTGCTTTTGCTGCTGCTGCTGCGACTGCCAAGCCACCGGCTCCGATGCTGCCGGCTGGACTGGCGGTTGCAATGAGACACCTAGCGAGCGCTGTTCCGAAGGACCCCTGGTTGCCTGGAGTCTCCCATACCGTGCCCAGCCTAGCGGAGAAGCCATGGCGTACGCCATGGCGGAGCTGCTGGAGTGCTTGCTGCTGCTTCACCTGCAGCTCGATGCTGCAAAGGGGGTACGTTTCCACTGTCTGCTATAGCCACCGTTGCTAGAGCTTAGTGCAGTTGTCGGGTTGTGGGCGAGAAAATTTATACGCGTATGACTTCAAGGCTAGAAAGAAAGCTTAGATGCCGTTCGGCTGGGAGCACGTCACAAGGCTCTGTTGCCTACAGCGTGGGCTCCTGCAGGTGCTCGCTTACCGATATGGAGCTCTTGAATGTTTGACCTTCGTTATAGGAAGCAGGACGGATAACTTTATCAACAGGTCAAGCGGTCCCGACAGTGTAAAGAGAGCGCAGCGCCTGGCAGTGTGCGTTGCAGCTTGCATGCCCATTACCGATTGTGCCGCTGTAGATGTCACTCTGAAGCGGAAACATAGAGTGCCAAACGGCAAAAATAAGACTGAGGTTTAAATTGTATGCAATCAACGTTTGGCATCCACCACTTGAGCGCTCGGCAGCCTTTGGATGCGGGAGGAGGCCGAGAATCCCGTTGAAGCCCTGTTCAATGCAGAGCTGTGAATCTAATTATTCGGGTTACTATAAACATGCACGTATAAAGCAAATCTTTACTCGTATTACTACAAATTCTCCTCATAGGTCCTTGGTTTTGCTTCTAGGCGCAGTGCCTCTCCGTTCCTTTCGACATATAATGTAGGAGTCGGAGCTCTTCGTTGGCTGCCCGCGGATGTGTTGTGTCTCTCACCTGTACGTATTCTTTCACTCCTGCAAAGGCTGTCTACTGCATGCCAAGTAAGTGTTTAACAATTGTCTAAAGTGGTGGTTCATGCATCAAGTTGCGGTTGGGGCACTCCTGTTTGTGGGGGTGCCTTGTAGCGGGAGTTGCAGCAAGGTCCGGTGCAACTCACAGCAGGCGGATTCCTTTCCCCATTTATGCCGCTGTGCCAAGGATGCCTGGTGCAGCATGGCCTATGTGAAGCGCGTCCTTCAATCTCCGCATTTGTGTAGGCTGACTACTGAGGGCCAAGTAAGTGTTCAACAACAGTCGATAGTGATAGTGTAGCATGAGTTAGCGCAGAGTTAGGTCAGGAACCTTTCGACGGTTTTGGCCTGCTGCGTGCAAGCGCTTGCAACCGTTCTACAAGTTCGTTCAGAGGCAAAGCACGCAACAAAAGAAGCTTCCCTGAAGCTNACCCCATTTCTGGCTGCCTCCTCCCCGCGACACCCTGGCCCTGAGCTCAACGCCCAGGATGCCTAGGTACTGGGGAAGGAGGTCAGTTGCTTTTGGGAAACTCTTGCTTTAAGCCATCATTGCGGCTCGTCTCTGGTCAGACAACGGCCAGAGGACTAGCGTTACAGATAGTGCATGCATCAGAGGCGGCTTGGTTGTATATGCATGTGGGGTTCCGCTGCACCACGAGATGCATTGGGGTTCGTTGCAACTCGTGCCAGGCCGCCTCCCCTCGACCGTCCTTCCCCTTCTGGTATAACGGTTGCTCTCTGACCTTGATGAAGGGCAGAAGAGAGCTGCAATGTAGGTAAAGACTTATACTAGGAGTTTCCCAACAGCAGCAGATGACCTTCCCCTGTCATTAGGCGTCCTGGACGTTGAGGTCAGGGCCTGGATGTTGCGGAGGGGAGGCAGTCTGAAGTGGGGTTGCAGCGCACCTCGCTGTGGCTGGTCAGGCACGCCAGCCTCAGGCGTGCACACAAGGAAGCTTCAGTGAAGCTTCCTCTACTGCATGCTTTACCTCTGAATAAGCTTATAGAACGTTTTCAGTTGTTTAAACGCAAGCTATCAAGGTCAAGTGAAGGCTCCTGCACTAACTGTAAGCAGGCGACGCTACATCTGCCGGCACGGGCAGGCAGCCTAATGACTGGAAAGGTCGCGTGCCCTTTCAAAGCTCTTATCTTAAGCTCGCAACCATCGTTGGATAAGAACAAGGGCTTTCCTTGCACCTGAAGACCGGCTGGAGCTCTAAAAGGAAGGGCATCAAGCAATTTCGATGAGTTTTGCTGATAATAGAGTAGCAAATGCCGCAACAGAGCCTTTTGTACGTCAGTTTGACTGCCTGCATCCGGTTCGTTTACGATAGTCATGTTCTTAGGGAGGCAAACGCGCGTCATGAATTCGCGTCAGAATGTGAGACTGAACTTCTCGTGCCTGCCGGTATAAGTTTCTTTCAACAGTGCACACCTCCGTTACGCATGTTTAATGAGTAATTCTGCCAATTCTCTGCTGTCGCTGTAGTACGGTGCGAGCTGTAGAACGATGGGATGCCTGAGAACATCTGGACAGATGTTCTCAGGTATCCCATCCGCGTGTATTGAGACACAGGACGCTAAGGAGACACCCCAGCAGACAGCAGAGCGCGCACAGCAGCATGCATTGGAGGCCTAGAGGGGGACCTGAGAGGGTGGTGGGACCTCCTTAAGCTCAGCAGCTGCACCAGCCGGAGCAGCAGCAGCAGCAGTCCCTACAGCGTGGGGCCCCCGCGTCTGCTGAGCAGCAGCGCCCGGGCCCCTGCGAGTGAGAAGGGGAAGCCACCGCTTCTGCAGTGCCTCAGTCCCAGCTGTATCTGTTTCAGTTCCTGCTCAAGAGACACGAAACCATAACAGCTAACAGCGTGAATGAAAAGCGAGCAAATTGCCGTCTGTCGGCCCCGCTGCCTCTTATAGAGTAAATTGCAGGCGCTGCCAGCGCTCCTGGAAATCCCAGCTCGACAAAAGCAGATATTTCATTCAGATAGCTGTCCACAACTAGTTGATTCGGCTCCAGAAACCCTTTTGGTGCAGTTCGGCAAACGCAAAAAAGAACCCAAACTACATACACGTCCACTCTAGTTTAGAAGCGCTGCAATGGAATGCAGAGTTGTCCCTCTCGTCATGATGTATTGGGATCTGCAAAAATGCGTCAGAGAACATAGCGGATGGAAATGAAGCTGTATCTTGCACGTAAATGGGTATCTCATCGATTTGAACGATCGGAAACTTTCGCTTCGCCGTCACTGTATTGAGAGTCTTGAAGTCCATGCATATGGGCTGATCGACGCTTATTTTCTTTTTGCCAGCACCGACAGCTTGGGAGTACGAAAGAAGAGTGTTCAGCGTAGTGTTTTTGGCGTCTAGCGGGTCGCTAGCCTGCTGGAAGCCCCACTACATTAAGCATTTAATGCGTCTGAGGACTAGCACAACAAGATATGTCAACTTCTTCAGTTTGTGAAGTGCGAACAGTATCGCACCCTTTAGAACTGTCATCATAATGTCGTGTGGGGGGGTATGCAATTCCCAATCATTTCCTGCGGCTCTCCTACACTGCGTTGGAGTCTCCTCGCCGCTTTGAGCCTGGTATACTAATTCAACTCCTCTTATCGTGGATTGTCGCTCGGGGTGCTAAAAAGTACATTCTGTCATTGCTTGGCCCCAAGTAGGTCCTAATATTGACTTATCGAGGCTGCAGGAGAGCAGGACAGCGGTTCCAGCGAAACGCCTAGGATTATCTCGTGGTTAGCAGCCTTCGTGAACTGGCTCAACGCGGATGCCCCGTAGCATGGCAGTTCAATCAATTCTTGAGTTGACTCACATGGCAATCTGATACATTTCGTAATTATGCCTGAATCCTACACCCATACTTTTGCTGATCCATGACTCCCTTCTGCCACCAGCGATGCGGAGAGGTAGAGGCTGCTCCATCGAATAAAGATGCCCATCTACGCCATAGCTGCAGATATCATATCCTCGTATAAAGCGGTGTTTACAGCTCTGGAACACCCATATGAACTTCGATCAGCATTGGGTTAACTTGAGCAGGACCTGGAGGTGCTGGAGTCCGCTTTTGTTTGCGTCGCAGCGCTGCACGTTGCTCGGCAAACAAGGCGTTACTCTAGTTTCGCGTTTTCCCCTGGTGACGGTGCTCCAAGTTTTGCTTCTCATGTTACTTTGCTTTTCTCACCTAAAGGAAACCTCAGCACATATAGCACTCGGTGTGCCGCCCCAGCTTTTTGAGTGTTGGATTCTCAAGCTGCCGTCTGGTGTCGCTTCTTTAACTTTGGCAAGGCTGCCACCCAAAACCGAATTTCTCTAGAGTGTGCGCCAGTCTCGCTTTCATGCATGTTTTCGTCCTTCTTAGCTACAGAAGTGGAAATGGTGTATTCACCCTTTGTTTGCGTAACACACCAACTCTGCGGCGAGATTCGCCATTTCACCCCTTGTCTTTCTCTCTCTGGCCCACTCAGCTACTGATTACCTACCCGTAGTCCAACGGCGGACTCGACGGTTCGTACCAGGCCTGCCTCCAGCTGGCAGGTCTGGTACGAACCATCGAGCCCGCTGTTGGACTTATGCTCAGCATGGACTCATACGTAGCGATAAAGTGCTCTGCCGGTAGCTCCCCTCGGTCCAGGTTTCTTAGTTCTTCCATGGCACGTTTCCTTGCCGACCTGGGAATAAATGTGCGCCGCAGCGCATGTTGCAATGAGATAATAGTCTTGCCATACCTTGTGTCAAAGAAGGGGCCAATACTAAAAGTAGCTATTCAGGCTCATTTGATGACGCAAATGCATCTTCCGAAGAGCAGAGGATTCCGCTGCTGCCCTTGTATCGCGGGCCCCTCCATATCTCGAGTTTCGGGAAAACCAGAGACACGTTTTATGCATTATCTTCGCTGAACTCATACTCAACGATAGTGGACCTTCAGCAGGATCTGGCGTCCGCTCGGAAGAAGCCCAAGCCGTGGACTCCTCGTCGCACTAGGATAAGTGCACTATCAGGAATTCATTCCTCCCCCCTTCCCAAGCCCCCTCGCCCTTGAGTGTCCAGGCGTCGTGAGCACAGCGGGCCATCTGCCTGGGGTTGGAGTGGTGTGGAGACCGCCTATCATAAGTTGCAAAGCTCCTTGCTGCAACTCGTGCTGCAAGGGAACCCCACAGACAGGTGTGCAAGTCGTCACTTTGATGTGTGCAC
This sequence comes from Eimeria mitis, assembly GCF_000499745.2. Classification (NCBI taxonomy): domain Eukaryota; phylum Apicomplexa; class Conoidasida; order Eucoccidiorida; family Eimeriidae; genus Eimeria; species Eimeria mitis. The sequence continues at coordinate 14,043 of NW_024015555.1, forward strand.
TAACACTGTAGGCAATTGTTAAACACATACTTGGCCTTCAGTACCCAGACCGCACACAAGTAGAATTGCACGTACCAACTTAGACCATGCTAAACTCCGGCGAAGACATTATACAACTTCGACGCATCACTAATGCGAAATTTCCCTAAGCGGTGCCTCGGGCAAAGTTGGCTCGCATGCGAATGAGATTATATTGCAATCTGCATTTCTAAAAAGGAAAGAAAATGTGCGCTAGAAACTCGAGAAATGCAGCGAACAGCTTGCATACTCAGCGCTCCATCCAGCTAGTGCCGACCCCGTATAGGTGCAGATCATACATGAAAACCTAGTTTTACAAAAAACATTTATAAGAATCACGAAAACGTTACCCCAAAGACTCGGCGGTTTTCAAGATATATATAGAACTAGCATTTTATCCTAGCTGATTTTCAAGGTATGCGCACGGGCTCATCCAGCCCCAAATACTGCCACCAGTGCCTTGTTAGTATTTGGGACAGGCCATTTGCCAGACACTTAGGTAATTAAGCTCGCTTCTACCGAAACGTATTTTTCCGTTGCTATATTATACTTTTTCTGTGAGTACCGTGGCTGACCTAGTTCCCAGCACTACCAAATCCAGCCGCAACAGAAAACCACTTCCCCCATATTTCCTACGCTATAGAGATTCGTCTTTCCCACTAATTCCCGACAGAGAGACAGCAACAACAGCCGCGTAGCTGTACCTCTGTCTGCGAAGCCACAGCTCTCCCTGCGTTGCCGGGCGATAGCCGCATGCACCGGAGGCTGCACCCCAGCCAGGAGCTGAGGGACCGCCTGTCTCACTGTTGCAAACAGCACGGGATTGTGTTGCTGACTGGCATACTAGGGGTCTTCTTGGGCTGTTGGCCTCAACCGTACCCGCGGTCAGCAGAGGGTAGGGCGAGGGTCTAGGTAGGCGAGTCTTGCGTGTCCCTGTGTCGCCCTCCACGTTACAGGCAGCAGACACTCTAAAGGCTAGATTGAGAGACAGCAGCATATTGTCACATCTGAATGGCCCAGATCCAGCTCCGCATCCCCTCTTGCCGCCTCACATTACTTCTCTGCCCCTGCCGTTTCCTATGTTGCCTGCAGGTCCTTACGGGCCGTCGTCATCCACTCCTTATTCTTCAGTTTTCTATTGAAATATTTCGTCTGTGCGGTTGGGGAGCCGCATAACCGAAAATGGCGGGCGAAAGCGACAATAGGGAGGTACGGTCCATCGTGTGCAGCATTGTGGTTAGCGTCGGTGGGTAGGACACGCACACTCGAAGTTGTAACACTCGTCCGTCCGTCCAGATGTAAGGTTGCTTCTCTAGTCTCTCCTAGCTTTGCCACAGTTGGTACTGCTGCGTACTGGTCGACTGCATCAGGCCGTGAAGGTTGCAGTCCCGTCGAACGACCCAAAGAAGACGGGAAAGAAAGCCAAGGGGGTAGAGGAGATGGTGGGTTCCCGTGTTTTTATTTATTTGCTTATCCGTATGCGCCCATTCTTACTCCGGTCAATAAGTGTCCTCTTCCGTCTGCCTCCATTTGCATATGCATTAGATGTGGCGGCCTATCTCCGTGCGTACTTTACTGGTCTATATCGCAGACATTCTTTATGTCTCTGCTTTGTGTTGCTGCTGCCTGGTTGGAATTACTTGACGAGTAGCGTAGTCTCTGCTTGCGGCCGTCCTGAGCTGTAGATCCCTAATTCTTCCATTCCTCAACTTTGCACCTTCGTCGTTTGTGGTTGGTGCCCGAGCTGTCCCGGAATGCGCACGACTGACGCCGCTGCGCTACGTGCAGACTGAAGATGACAAGAAGATTCAAGAGAACATCGAACTTCTTGTGGAGAGGACATGCGATAGTGACCTCGGTGAGGCTTTCCTTCTGTTGTCTGTCCCCTGTTGCTGCTGCAGCAGGACAAGCTGCAGCAGGACAAATCTCGTTCTGCTTCATCCCTTATACTCCAGGAAATGCTTAGGGACTGTTGCACCGTATATCCGGTTCACTGTTGCGGGGTGCCTTCACCCTGCATGTTGTCTGCTTCAGATATCGTGGCTCTGGCACTGGAGACACTCTCCCGCGAGCTCAAGGCGGCAACTTCCTCGATGACTAGTGTGCCCAAACCGCTCAAGTTCCTCAGGCCCCACATGGATAGACTCGTCGACCGCTACAACCAACTTCCCGACAAAACAACTCTCAAGGTTGGTGTAATGTCATCTGCGGAGAGTGCAGGCTGGCCGTGAATGCATTGTGACGGTGAAAAGTTGTTCCGCCTTTGAGACTGTTTCACTGTCGCCATGCATTCAGTCTGCTGCTACTGCCGCTATTACAGCAGTAGCAATAGCTGCTGCTAGTACATCAGAGATGCCTACATATCTGTTTAACATGTGTTGTTGTGTGTGCTGTTTCCAGCGCGACTTTGCGATGGTACTGTCGGTGACCTGCACAACTTCAGGGGACTCGCGGCGCTTATCCTTGCACTTTTGTTTGGAGGTCCGCAAAATGGATGAGCAGAGTCCCAACAGCAACCTGAACAGCAATACCAGATATTGCTCAGCTGGGGATTAAGACTGTGTTGAGTTCCTAACTCTGTTGCATGCGGAGGCCAGCTGTCAGCGTTGCTGGGCGTCACACGTGGGTTGAGGCTGCTGTTAATCCTGCTGCACCATATTTGTGGTGTGCAGGCGGAGTGCAAGGATGTCACTTCCTGGGGTTACGAGTACTTGAGAAACCTCTCTGGCCAAATTGCGGGGGCCTTTGCAGAATTGCAGCAGCAAGAGGCCCTGCCAGGTGCCGAGCAACAGAGCACAGCCGCGGAAACAGACGACAGCAAAACTGCTGTAACCACAGACGCTGTTGAAGTGGATGGCCCCGGAGCAGCAACTCCAACAGCGAATGGTGTAGCCAAGGAAGCAGCAGCAGCGGACAAACCCACCACTGGGCTTGCCTCTGTTACAGTCCCTCTGCCAACGGTGGAGCAGCTACTGCAGTTAGTGGAAGAGATTGTACCCTATTACATGCAGCACAATGCTGAAGTAGATGCGATAGACCTGCTGACAGAGGTGGAACGACCTCAATCTCTCTTGTCTCTCCTGGATGCAAACAACTACCAGCGGGTGGTAGCGTATCTCTTGAGTCTCTCCAACTACGCAGCAAGTCCTGAGGAGGCTTTGAAGGTGCAAATGGTTGCTTTTGACGCTCTCATGAAGCAGCAGCAACACTTCGATGCCATGCGCGTGGCGCTGAGACTGGGGGATCGTGCTCTCGTAGACAAGGTAGTAAAGGACTGTAGTGACCCCCTGGTGCAGCAACAACTCGCGCTGTTGCTGTGTCGACAGCGGGTAGACGTGGAATTTGAAGATGAAAAGCTTCAAAGACTTGCCAGCGGCAGCAAGACTTCTCCATTCTTCCGCTTCTTGGCGAAGGAGCTGGACGTGCTAGAACCCAAGGAGCCTGAGGATGTTTTCAAGAGACATCTGGAGGATCCTCAAGGCAGGCGAGCGCGTCTTGCTGGTCTGGAAAGCGCGCAACAGAACCTCGCTTCCTCTTTTGTGAATGCCTTCGTCAACTGCGGCTTCGGGACAGACAAGCTTATGACGACTGACGGTCAGCGCGTCATCACATGCAGACCATACTAGCAAGAGCAGTACCTACATTTCGGCATTATATATTTTTTCAGCAGATCTTTTGCAACTCAGCATGCGCTGTTCTTTTGAATGCAGTGCACGAAGCTCAGGGTATTCACTATCACGGAGCTTTTGAATTCGTGCCTCTGTTTCACCTCAGTGGTCTTGACACAACCCTGACGTTTGTATTCGTGGGGTCTCATTGACACCTTACTGTGTCGAGTTTCTGACGTTGGAATTCTAGTGGCTGCGGGGTCTTTTCACTTATCGCTTACCGTTGTAGTGGTAAACAGATAGTATCTTCTAACCAGTGAAACCAGCGCATCAACTCCAGATATCTTTGTGTCAATCTGTGCCCTTTCGGTTAAACCTCACATATGTTCAGGAAACGTGTGGCTGTATAAGAACAAAGACCGCGGGTTGCTCTCCACTACGGCCTCCCTTGGAGCTCTCTGCCTCTGGAACGTGGACGAGGCGTTGCAACAGCTCGATAAGCACCAGTACAGCAGCGATGCAAACATCAAAGCCGGAGCTCTGCTCGGTGCGTGAATCACATTCTTCCTTTAAATCCAGGGATTGAGAGCTGTCAACTCCGGTTGCATGTAGACATTGTTCTGGGAAAGCAAATCTTTACTCAGACGACGGGGCTCAGTCTCCACCTTGATGACTGTTGCTGCCGTTGCCTCTCAACAGTGCTGTTTGGAATTATTTGATAGCAGATGGAGTTTCGTAAAGATCATGTTTGTATTTCGCCGTTATTGGGCTTTGCAGAATATCACTTGTGTATGCGCTGGTGTGGCCTGCAGGATTCGGAGTGGCCAGTTGCAATGTTCGTCACGAGTGCGATGCTGCCTTGGCGCTGCTAAAGGACCACCTAGAGGCAACAGAGATGACAGCTGAAACACCCCTCCTCAAGGCTGCGGCTGCTATTGGCTTGGGCTGCGCTTATGCAGGAAGTTGCAGGGAGGACGTTCTGGAACTCTTGACGCTAGCGATTGTGAGTTTCCTCCTGGCCTCTTGCGGGGTGCCGAGTTTCTCCGTTTCAGCGGCATCTGATGTATACTTGTGCCCGAGCAAGAAGCACAGATGATGGCTGATCGGTGCTTGAGTTTTTTTGTATCACATTCGCTGCTGCCTGAAGACTTCCTGAAGGGACGTTCGTACGATCAATTTGCGTCTCAGCTTGATGGCTCGCTGCCGCTGGAGTGCTCTGCATTTGCTTCCCTTTCATTGGGTCTCTGCTTCGTCGGGAGCGCCTCGGCGGATGCTGCTGAGGCTATCCTCACTGCTCTTATGGACCGCTGCACTACGGCGAGTGAGTGCTCGTACTACTTGATGCGCTAAGTGAAGGAACACAGATTTCCCGCCCTATATATGCAGATATTTGTAGAGGTTTATTTCCGTCGTTAAGTGGACGTTGGCACCCACCGTCACTGAGCAATCCCAGTCCAGTAATGTCGTTCTCAGTTGTCAATACTTGTGCCCTGCCGCTCCGGCGTGACGTGTGATGTGTCCGTGTGGACACGTTTCTAATGGTTTATGCGCTGCAGAGGCGATGGATTCCCCACTGGGGCACTTCCTGTCAGTTGGTCTGGGCCTGGTATTCCTTGGAACGCGAGATGCTGCAGAGGGGGCTTTGTGCGCCGTTGCTGCATTGCCGCACGCAGCGTTCTCTGCTGCTGCCACCCGGATTATCGAGGGCCTGGCAGCTGCTGGTAGCGGCGATGTGCTAAAGGTGCAACGTATGCTTGGTGTGTGTGCCGAATGCCGCCCCGAGGGCTACTGGAAACAGAAACAAAAGGAGCTTAACAGCGAGCAGAATCCAGAGGAAGCTACAGCAGATAATGCCGTCGGTGCAGACGGCGCAGCAACAAGGACTGACGGCACCTCTGCATCCTCAGGGGTTAGAGCGGCTCCAGGCAGCTCAGCCAGTGACTCTACATCTGGAGCAACAAATACAACAAACACCACTACGGCCGACGATGACGAGGACCACCCGGACGATACGGACCAGGCTGTTGCCGTTCTAAATATTGCCCTTATTGCTTTTGCTGAAGAGACCGGCGCGGAAATGGCTTTGAGACTCTATGTGTGTCATGCGGCAAGGTTCTAGACTCCCTAGTAGAGGTTCATTGGAAAGTGGCCATCTAACTTCTGTGTGCCGGTCTTTTGTTCCTGCATAAAGCTTCTTTGCAGTCATATGCGTAGACATATGCGTAGACTGTTTTTGCGCAAGTGGTATATTTAATTGCAGGACCACATTCTTCAGTATGCCGATGCGCACATGAAACGCGCAGTGCCGTTAGCGGTCGCGCTGCAGCACCCCAGCAACCCCAAGCCCCAGCTCATAGACTTGTTGAGCAAACTTTCTCACGACGCTGACCCTGACACAGCCCTCAATGCCATCTTTGCAATGGGTGTCCTTGGAGCCGGTAGGTTTGAATAACTGAACGTTGCAAATTTCAGCATGTGACTTGTGGGAGAAAGAACATTACAGGGGCTGAAGAAGTGCAGTCTTCGGGAATGGTGGCAGCTGGTGAAACTCCTGGTGTTTATAATTTGTGTTCGCGCCTCAGGGACGAATCACTCCCGCATTGCTTCGCTCCTTCGTCAACTGGCATCTTACTACGGGAAGGACCCTAGCGCGTTATTTGTGGTGGGATTACTTGAGACGAAAATGCCAAGGAGAGCCTGCGGCTTAGGTATGGAGGTGCACCTTATGAAGGCACTTCTGTGAGCTTTGGTTTGTTGCTGCAGGTGCGGCTTTCACAAGGGCTGCTGTATTTGGGAAAGGGTCTGTTGCACCTGGGCGCTCTGCACTCTGACCGGCAGGTCATATGCCGCGTTGCTCTGGGCGCATTAGCGATTGTCTCATACTCGGCACTCCTCATGCGCCACACAATTCTGGGGTTAGCACCATTTCGGATGTCTATATGCCCAATATCCCTATTCTATCACAGCAGCAGTCTGTGTGTGCGCCAGTAATCAGTTGCGGAATGCTCTCGAGTCTGCTGTCGGAAATAAGTGAGGGCTGGGCAACAATCTGCATATATGATGGCGCGTCGTTTCATGGATATTTGAAGGCCTATGCACAGAATACGGTTCATTTCTGCCCGCTTGTGACTGCTCCTTCAGGAAGTTTCACTTCATGCTCTACTACTTGTTCCCTGCAGTACAGCCAAGGTGGTTAGTGATGGTTGCCGAGCGCGTGGAAGGGGCAGGTTCAGATGGAAAGCCCGACGCTGCTTCAAAGGCCGATGCCGCCACTCTGTCAAATGGTGAGGCGGGAGCAGCAGGCACAGACGCTGCCATGGAAACGGATGGCACAACGAACGGCAAGACCCCCTCAATGGAGGGAGACGAAGACCTTAAAATGCTTCCGGTCCCGGTCCGCGTCGGGGAGGCAGTCGACGTCGTAGCGCAGGTGGGCAGGCAGCCGAAGACCATCACAGGATTTCAGACCCACACCTCTCCGGTCCTGCTTAATTTCAGTGAAAGAGCCGAACTGGCAACAGACGAATGTAAGTCTATTCAGTGGTAGTTGCACTCTGGATCTTCTCTGTTGCTTCAACTGAGCATTCGCACCTCCACAACAGTAGTTTTGCCGCTAAATTTTCCAGTGCAGTTTTCGCTGCTCTCGGTTGTACCGTTACTGAATGGGTTGCGCTTAAGTTGCTGACGTGCTTGGGGATTCCGAAGTGTCTGTGTTATTCCTTCAGATCTGCCAGTCGCTCGCGTCCTTGAAGGCATTGTCCTTCTCCGAAAGAATCCAGAATACCAGCCGCCAAAAGCCCCCTAGGCTGCAGCTGGTGTTGCCCTGAGGTGATGGGAGCGGGCTTGCACCTAGCAGCTGCGCCGACTGCTGGTATTGCTTCAGTGGCAGAGTCTGTGTATCTTCCTTTACGCATAATCTTGTGTCTGTCAACAGAAGTAAACGGCAGTTGCTATTGTTCAACGGTCGTCTCCAGGACCTCGCGAATAGGGTGGGCGGTGCCGCTGGTTACCGCTGACTTGAGGCTACTGAACTGGGGGTCACGTGTTGTTTCGGCTAAGCCTGTTGCGGCTTCGCTGGTCAACGACAGCTGGATACGAATCGTTTCTGTAGAATGTTAAGAACACGATTTGTTCACGGGGGGCCCGCACAGCATGGCTCCACGTGAGCTGCATGAACAGCTCACCGAGTGCCCGCTTTTTGCATACATGAGGCTGGAATTCTCAGTAATGCCTCTTACAGCGTGTAGAAAAGGGCCAACAAGGGACTCACCGAGCCCTTGGAGAATGAACATTTTAGAGCATCGAAAGGTAATCGGCCTCGACGCAACCAATACAGGCACTAGAGCTACCAATATTTTGTTTCGGCAGCCGTTCTCAGAAGAGCGGCTTTGCCACAAGGCATTTCAGCCTAGTCGTAGCACATGCACATAACCTTCATGGCGGCAAACACCTGAATTACAAGAACTTCAGAAAGCAGATTCAGTCCTTGTGATAGCTGATCTATGTGGGATTTAGCAAGGGTCATCTGCGGAATGACTAGGCTTCCATCTAGTCAGATGTTCATTGCCAGAGGTTTATCATACCTGAGAGACGGTTGAAACCATAAGAAGAGTTACTACCTGACACGGATTGCGCTATTCGAGTTTGGGCGGGACGCTGCGTCTCTAGAAAGCAGTTTGCTTCAACGCACCATGTAGAGTGCCCACTGCTTTACAGGTCCTCCGTGGATGGTAAGTTCTTGGCAGGCGCACGTAGATAGCGGGCGCTCCTGAATGAGGTAGAACATGCAGGGTTTCGAGTTTAAAGACTTTCTCGAATAGTACAAAACATTGGACGCCCCCCGGTCCCCTCAACACTTGTTGCAATGATGAAGATTCGTTTGCTTGGGAGGTTTGTTCTCACACTTCGCCGTTTGGAACCCTTTGCCGTGCGGGAGCATTCATCAATATATTCATTTATGGCGTCCGAAAAGTTGTCTCTGGGCTCCATCGGTAGGCTTGGATCATGTATGCTTCATTCATCAACATGTATTGTGCGACAACACGTAAGCAGGAAGAGGGGCAGTGCAGTGTATATGGCAGGTCCACCAGCTAACCGTTTGCCATATGAGGTACGCCAACTGCGGGTATCAGAAGGACAATTGAGTAAAAAGCTCGCCGCAGCTTGTCAAGAGACAAACAGAAGTGCTAGGACTCCCTTCGTATGTTGGTCACCATGAGACTACAATATACAAAGAGTTAACAAGAAAACGGCGTGTTTCAGTATATTCTCCACTGCACTACGGTTGTTTAGAGCAGTCAGAGCAGTCAGTTCGTAATGTGGTACAAGCGGAGCAGCAACAAAGCATCGAAAGTTTAACTCCCACAATCACTCCTACAAATTTATTCCACTAAGGTTCGGAACCTTCCATGTTGTATCAGCCCCGTCTTTCGCGCCGGCAAAATGGACCACCGGTCTCGACCGATACTCGATGGCTAGGGGAAGTGCCGGGCGTTTACTTTCGGCCCTTATGGCCGGTAGAAAAGCTAACATTGAAAAATGTGCTTTTAAAGGTGAATTCATCTGTGGGTCTCGAGCGTTGCTGCTCTTTTTTGCGTGATTGCGAGACGCGCCGGGCTCGCCCACCGGGCAAGACAGTTGCCTTCCTTGAGGCTAGAGTTATTCTTTCGGACGGCCGGAACCCTAATCAAAACAGTTATGATATTTAAGGCAAACTCTGAACTTATGATCTATTATTTTGATCCACTAGGCGAGCAACGCGCACATGTAGCTGCCAGCCGTTTGGGGGTCACCCACCCGCCATTCGCAGGGTGGCCAGCGAGCTGGCCCGCCACGGCTTGCAGTCGAGGTTTTCAAGCCGGAAAGTCCCAGTCATTTGCGTGATTGTTTTTTGCATTTGTCTCTGCTCTTCACTTTTCTCATTTTGCAGCTGCATATGTGAGTCTGCGGTGCTTAATCGTAGACAACCGTCCGTGATCACTGAGCCTCACACCGGCGCAGCCGACAACACCATCGACGGGCCAATGCAGCTAACCTACGCCAGTTCATCTGAGCTTAAGTCATTCTAGTCAACGTTCTAGCTTATTAAATAAGCTTGTGCCAGCATTTTGAATCGGCTATCTTCAATTCGAAACTCAGGTCCTGTCCAGGTAGCTCTCTGCGGTCAGCCAAGACATTTCGGCCACAGAACTGTCGCATTTAGAAACCACGACAATGGCGAGTAGGTCAAACTTTCTGCGCCTAGCAACCGCTGTTGCTTTTAAATTAGTCCTTGTAGGCCTTCTGAGCATATGGAATGAAGCAGCGATATGCGCCGTGGTAGCTGACCGCAAGCAAGGAATTTCGCCCCATTCTTGGCAGATGGAGTGGAAGACGACTGGAACTTGTAAGCTACCTAGAGCGAATTTGCTCAAAAAGTATCCTTGCCGTTGAGGCACTTTTTCCGTGCAGTTCTACATTATGCCGATCATGCTCTTAACGGAGGCGCAACGGCTTGATTTACCTTGGCAGTGATTAGCTAGATTTGTCCACATATGTTTTCAGATACAAACGATGCCGCATCATCTCAGACACCCTTGTCCTATGGGATCAATATAATCCAGAAGGAGGAAAATTTTGCCGATTACGGGCATTCGTTGGTGCAAACTGGAAAGGAGAGGTCAAAGCTTATCGGACTACTGGAGCACGAACAGATGTTAGCCTACTCGCAAAACCTCCAGTATGCATTCAAAAAATGTAAGCAGAACAATTTTCCTGAGGTTGGCCTCCCCGAATCCAGCCCACGCTAGCCGCACCATAGTTCGGTAGGCTGCCTTGTTTGCGATCACTGCTGTTTTCATGTGTGCGTCTTCAGATAGCAAATTTACGCATTCCCTCCAGTTTCTGCGAGAGTTATTCTCAACGAATCCATTCCTCAAGTTTGTTACAGCCCGATACAGGGACAGGGTAAAGATAGTAGATGCACTTGAAAGAGCCGCCAAGAGATGGACGCCAATGCGAAAAGGTAAGCTCTCTGCAAAGGGAGCATCAGTGCGAGGACAAAGAAGCCTACGAAGATAAATTCACAGTATACCGACCTACGCAACTGCTAATGAGTGTTCGCAGACAAGGCAGTCGCCGCTGAAGAGGTCATGGCTTCGTTGGTTCTACAGCAGAGTTACACATTGAGGAAGTCACTGGTGAATCGAAAGGCCTATACTCAGACCAGAAGGGCGATACTTGCAGCCCTTCGCTCTGTCAACGCTGGCGGGCATGCAATGGACCTAATTCTGGCAAATAAGGGTGAGCGATCCAATCTTGCAGGCACATTGCTGCACCGCACCACAGCAACGCACAACGATTTGCTCATTTTGGTCTGGTATATGTCGGGTTATTTAACGATGTAGGCAAACCGATATTCTCATGGACAACGTCATTATGGAAGAACCCTCTGGCAACGCTTTCTAACGTGGTTAGTGTCGCTTTCGACGAGACGTTTGAGGGGGTCTTGGGTCTTCCAACAGGAGAAGTCAAGAGTGCCTGCTTCTCTTTCGGCTATCGCATGAATAGCATTGCTCCTTATACCGCTGTAATTCCGGGTGGAGTTTTTGGGTCCATGTTGAAGTCACTTTCTCGATCCTTCATGCTCGTCTTCTACCCCGCCTACGCAAGCTTCAAGGGTATCTTCTCCCTCATGATCGGTGTGATCTGCAAAACTGGAGTGCTCGTTGCCGTCAAGAACCTTTTCAAAGCATTGGCCAACATCACGCGTTTGGGCCTACGCGGCATTCGAATTTTGTTCCGCCGGTTTGGTAGGCCACTCTATCCCATGCTTGCTTACCTTGTTCAGCTATAGTAAACGACGCTTCGTCGCTTCTCTTCAGGATACAGCGCAAATCACCACTAAAAGGGTTGCACGCTTGTATTTTGAATACCCTGTCGTATTGCGGATTTGTTCCGTGTTCAGCCGTTCGTGGAGATCCCGTGGCGTGGCCGATCCTACAGGACCTGCTCCGCAACGGTTCTCCAGCAATGATCAGCCTTCTGTTCCAGCTGTATGCTGTCGACGTGAGAGATATTACACAAAAAGGAAAGCGTGTAACTGAAGCCCTTGCCGCTGGCAACGCTTCTTGGAATTACGCTGATGGACTTTGGGTCGGAGCATTTGACTTCAGCCGAGCGTTCATCACCACCATCAGGTCTTACAAGCGAGGGGCAGAAGCCTTTGTAGGGTACTGTGAAAGCAAGGTGAGCTCTAGACTGCTGTGTGTGGACCGTGTTTGTTCAAAGTGCCGTATGGCTACGGTGTGTAGGATAAGAGTACCTTCGCGAGCGCCTCACGTAAATGTTCTCTACACTGTGCTGCTTTTCAGAGTATGGAAACCCAACGTGGGACACAAGAAGAGCAAGCAATGATCGATTTGATGTCCGGCGAGTCGACGTCAGCGGAATCAGATACAGAGAAGTTCGAAAGCTTAGGAGAGGATGAAGGATCGCAGTGGTTTTCGGTATCAGATACAGAGAAGTTTGAAAGCTTAGGAGAGGATGAAGGATCGCAGCGGTTTTCGGAGGAGCCACTAACGGAAGATATACTTGCCGCTTTTAAAGCCATTGTAAATGCCTCCCACTTTGCCGCAAAAAACGCAGCATGATAGTGCACTGGCACTTCTGAAATTTCGTGCTCTGATATGCACAGTCAATGCGTATGGATTTTGCTCGCAGGCTCCCGGTGCCCAAGTATCTGCAGGGGAAACTAGAACCCGCCTAGACGCCGCCGTAAGTTGAACAATTTATGGTCCTTACCTGTAGGGAGGCAGTTATCGTCATTTTTTCCCTCCTCACAGCTGAGCGAGAACATTAGATTTGTTTGTTTGTATGTGTTAAACGTTTGTGCAGTGCCGGAAACATAGAAAGTTTGTAACTTCCTTCAGGGCAGACCCCTTGAAGCATTTACAAACAGTGGTGAAACAGGTAGTTAGGATCCTGAAATATGACTACCGGTTCTTTCAGTCGTACGTCGGTGAGATGATGTCAATATTCTACGATACTGCATATATACTGCTGAACGCTGACGTGGCGAACGTTCTGAGCGAGAAGTTGCCTCTCGAGTCTATGGGTGATCGAATCCAAGCTGCAATGGCAACCACTCAACGGTACAGGGAGGCAGCAGCTGAAAGCGGCAAGACGGCTCTTCCTAGGAAAATGTTCAGAGAACCTTGGTTCGTAAAATCTGGTACAGATTTGGCACATGGTTTCTTCGACAGTGGTACGGCCCATCAAATTCGCAAAAGTTCATGAGTGATATTCGCACATTCCGGACAACTAACTGCCTTTGGAGCCCGATATCAGCATCGTGCTGTGCACATTTGCTTATTGACACCAGCACGCAATTGATTTGTGTTTCGTGGCCTTGCTTTTTCAGCCGCCGGCCTCTCGCTGCACTTCGTCGTCGAAGACATGGGGGACGAAACGCTCCGGAATCGCCGCGACAGAGTTGCGTTCGCCTTCCTAAGCAACGGTGCTAAGAAGCTCCGTCAGTCTGTAAACTCGCTATACGGACGTTTCCTTGAAAGCCGTATAATGATCAGTCGTTTGGAAGGTAATGAATCTGTAAAGACCGTCCAAGACTTCATTTCGAAGTGCAACCCGCAACTGGGAGTTACAGATCCGGATGTGTGCGGCAAAGTTGTAACATCCGCAGTGGATGCGAACTTATTTGTGAAGGAAGCTCTTTTCGCAACTCACGTACCCATGGCAGTTCCCGCCACCGATATAGCTGCTCTTAACGATGCTGCTCTGGGTGACGTTTTCACGCGCTGGCGGGAGTTTTCAAAGCTCTCCCGGGATAACCAGGTTGTTGCCGAGGGAGCAAGCGATCGAGGTAAGGGGCAATTCACTGCACCACAATAAGGTATCTGCGACTAAATTCTTAAATGGGAAGCAAAGAAGACCAGCGTGAAAATGCTCTACGATGCGCTTTCCTCTTCAGCCTCCATGAGTACCTTCCTTCAATACCTCCGTCACGCAGTCGTTAGCCGAGTAAGTCAGGTGGCAACCCTACGAATCGCTGTCGCGAAACATGTCAAAGGTCACATATGAACCCGCCTATGTGAGTGTCGACAACAAATAAAAGCTCATCTGCGTGTTCTTACTGTCCAGCTAGTATTTATTCGATTCGAGTTTGCCGACGATTTTACAACCCTGATCTTGCACGACGCTAACGGACGCAGCATAAAGTTCACGCGTAAGGTTCACTACACAAGTCCTACTGAACAGTTTTGATCCACTTAGCTCAGCTATTTGTCTTGCCAGGAATAAGTCTGTACGATTACAAAACGCATGTTTACATTTGCGATATTGTTGCGTATTTCAGCGGATAATGCCGGCGACGTGAGAGGTAAATTGCACGTGTCCCTGGTTCCTTCTACGAGCTGCACAATCACATTCCATCAGTGCTGCGTGTGTATACAACTCCACCTTAGATGGAACGAATAGCTTGAAAGCAGTACAGTCATAGTGCAACTGGCCTATGTTTTGTACCTCGTTTTTGCAGCTCTTAGCGGAAGGGAAGAAGGCACGTCCACCACATTTCGCCCGTCTCCGCTTAGCGCCACCTGTTGGTTCCATCTCGAAGAAGGCAACAGGGGGACGCTGCAGTTCCCAACTGCACCGGAAGCCCAACTAGAAGGTCTAGAGCCAGGGACGGGGGAAGGAGCACCAGCGGAAGGCATTCCTGTACACAAAATCAGTGGACAGATCAAGTACAACGATCCGCGGGAGGAGCTTGCATCTATAAAGGAAGATCCATCGGCCGTGCGTGATGTAATCGTGGCTAAGTTTCTTGACGTGCAAGGAAGGGCTTCAGCTGAAATGGTACGTCCTTAGGAGGCAATACTACTGTGCACGCCAGAATCTCAAGTAATGTTTAAGCCCTCGCAATAGCTCCAGCTAATACGAATACGAAGTTATACCCATTTTCTCTGTTGTGCGATGCTAAACAGATGGCGAGCCTACTTAATCTCATACACTCCAAATCAGCCTCCTTCTGGAGCCACAGTCCATCTGTTTTCATGCAAAACCTCACTCCCAAAATGTTTTTCGACACACTTCACGCTCTCTCAACCACTGCCAAAACAAGACCACCCACCAGCGTGATGTTGGAAGGCCGCTTGTACACCTTCCCACTCAATTTTTCTACTGTGAAAAGCATCTTCTTGGGCGCCATGAACAGGCTCATCGTACGCATGCACAGCCTTGATTCTAAGGATATGGTATCTGTTTTTTTGATGACTGTGGCCTACATGACATACCAAAAAATTCAGAAGCACCGTACTGGCAAAACGTTGGTTATGAACCTATTTCAAAGAGATGTCTTGCACCTTCTACTGGCTCAAAAGCGTGGAGCGCTGCTGACGGAGGCACCGCACTGCGCATGGCTGGAAGAAGTGGATCAGAACGTTGAAGAATTCATTGTGAGATGCTCGGCCCTTCGTTTCTTCAAGATTGGCAGTGTCGACAATATTGCAGATGCTGATAAGGTTAGTCACATTTACGCAATTTGCAGTTTCTAGACATGGAATACCTACAGCTTTCTGCTCTTCATTTTCTTTTCCTTACACTTGTTCACAACCCATGTGGTACGCGAAATGTGCAGGAGGCAGTGCGCAACTACATCATGTCTTTTGTCGATATTCTGGACAGCGTACGCGGTTCAACGAGTTGGATGGACTTTCTCAACATTCATACATTTGCCGCTGAGGCTGATTTGTACGCCGCAACTGCTGCGCAGTATTCATACGATAAATTGGTGCAGGAATTGAGCGTAGAGTATGCAGGAGCGCAAGAAGGAGAAACTCTTGCCAAGTTGTACACTGAAATACATCCCGCCTTGGGAGGGCCTAGGCGTTATCGCAAGGATCGTCGGGAACTTGTAACAGTATTGCGGGGCTATGCTGAGAACATCAAGAAGCTGCCACAAAGCCTCCGAAAGTCTATGGAAGTTTTTGTTAAGTCTTGCTACGCAAAGTTCAGGAGGTTTGCTGGCGCAAGGCAACTAGCCCTTCTTAAAAGAATGTAAGTTGAAACTTCAAATGGCATCGGATCAGTTCAGCACCCTGGTGGGATCTTTAAGGCTGGGCTTACTTATGAAGGTAGTCCGGTATTTGTTCTCCGTACTGTTCTGCAGCCGACCGAACGTTTTGCACGGCCCAACATTCTTCGCTGCAGTGCAGGGAGCTGAGGGACGAGTATTCCCTAACCCGGAGTTCCGGCGTGGACTCTTCATCGAAGCTTTAGACCTGCACGAATATGGTCGGCTACAGTTAGCCTTTGAGGAGCTGGCGATAATACTTTCCGATGGCCATGCCATGCAGAACATCATATCCGAACTTCGTTCCGTTCCTGTCCAAACAATAGAAGCAAGAGGTAATTGACAGTTCAAGCAACAAGCATTCCAGAAACACCGATCCTTTAGTCTCTTCTTAGATAGCTTTGCTGCATGTACGTGTGCATTTCCCCAGAGGAGTATAAACGGCTTAAGTCACGGATAGAAGCTCTTCCAGTGGAAACAGTGGAAACAGCTGCCGGGTGGTCCCTCCGGTACATGGGAGAAGGAAAAGGAGGCATGGAACTTGCGGTTGCCATGTTGGCTCTCAAAAGTCCAGAGCCGGGGCAGCTTAGCAAGGCTCTCCAACTATCCTTGGCAGGCGTCGAGGTCCTCGCCTTCCTCAACAGCTCCCTCAGCGTTGCGCAAGTAATAGAGTACCTCGACAGAGCCACGCCGGAGGACTTGGCCGAACTTCGAATCTGTAAGTACAGGCTGCCTCCATAGTTATATCTCAATATAGCTCTGTAGGCAGAATCTAAGTGTCAACTTAGTGCACGCCTGCGATTGGATGTTGCTGGAAGCTTTTCAATGTTGCGGCTGCTTCAGCACTTGGCGTTTTCAAGGCTTCTGCCCAAACTGATCCCCGTAGCACTGCTATGAGTTTGAAGACGAAGTATTCCGTGGTCCAAAGCATTTCAAATACTTTGGAAGCTCTTGAGCTTCTCCAGATTCCGGTGAGCCAAACAAAGCACGAGTGGAGTAGCCCAACTTGGCACGCTGTTCCTTAGCGTCGAGACAATTTACTGATTACGATTTTCCCTGGCCCGTATCTGTTACTTTCCTGTGTGTTTGCTCAGTTGGAGGGACGGACAATGTTTGAGATGTGTGATGGCCTTCTGAGGAACACACCCGAGGTGTTCTTCCGTGGTTCACTGGTTTCTGTGAACATGGACGACCAAGTTGTCCTATGTCATATCTTGTCTGAACTTGCCAATTTCCAGCAAGCTAAGGAAGATGAGGTCACTCCCAATGACCTGGTCCAGAGGACACGCGTGGACAGGAAGCCTGTAATGACGTTCCTGCAGGACCTCGTTAACACCAGCATCAAAGCCGAAGCCCGCTTGATAATTGCCAACACTGTGTCTCCGTACCTTCGCGGCCTTCTGATTTCGTTCTTAGGCCACGAACTAGGCCACCTCGCAGCTGCCCAGTTTGCAGCCGTGGATATGACTACTGGCGTCTTGAGCTTTATTATAACTAATGTCATTGAGTTTTCTAGTGCCAGTCCAGTTAACCCGCTGAAGCCGGCAGATGTCCTTAGGAAGGTTGCCCGCCTTGCTCTCGGGGCTGAGACTGCCACAGAAGAGGGAGCTCCCAAAATCGTCAATGCAAGTGTTTCTTGTGAGTCGAACCACCAACTGCAAGGTATCAAAGGCACATTTTTGAAGCGCAGATTGGGGGGCCTCACATGAACTGCATGTAATCGCCCGCCTTGAATATACTGCAGTGTACGAATGTACTAAACTGCATCCGTTGCTGTTCGATTCCCCTGTCTTGCCGCAGATCCACCATGTCTCGCCGACTGGTACGCTATGCTTGATCCTGCAAAGCTTGAAGAGCTCACAAAGAATCCTGCGTCATTGACGGGAGAAGCTTTGGCCAATGCTAGCGCGTCGAACCGTTTTACCGACATTGCGGACGTATTCTTCAGCATGCGCCAATCGTCAACCATACAGCCACGAGCAGTTGTTGCAAAGGCTCGCGAGATTGTAATGAGCAACGATAACTTGCCGCTGCTTGACAGAGTTGGGCTCACCGTCTTCATATCCGGCCTTCTTAAGCTTGCCGAACAAGCAAAGATAGACTGCCTACAGGAGGCAATGGAAGATATTGCAGGCTATTTACCTTTTACACTGCAAGAACAGTATCTTTACAGAAATGACTGTTTCGTCAAAAAGCTATCGGATGGAGCGGCAGCACCGGAAGCAGCGAAAAATATAACAAATGAGCTACTAAGCGAAGCCTTTATTGCAATAGAAGCAGGTAAGGAATCCCGCGGGAGCAGATAATCCTCCACTTTTCTGCTGATCCGGTGGCATTAAATTTGCAGCATGATGTACGTCTTGCGGAGCTGACACTTCTGGCGTGATGCGGGTGTTGTGCGTTCAGCATATGCCGCGACAGCGAGCGACCTCTACAATTTTATTTTGAGCAGGCCTGAAGAGTTGCCACGGGCATTTGACCGAGGGTTTCAATACCTTTTGCATACGCCGGTGTTGCCATTTGGAAAACGGGTAGTTGAAGAAGTCATTTTGGCTATTGCCCAACGCAGTGGTTGGGATACCCTCAACGATCGGCTACTGTTGCTAAAGGATGTTCAATGGTCATTACCGGAGAGGACTCCTCTTCGCAAAAGAGTACTGAGCAAAGAAACCCGGCCCAAGTTCTTCAGTGTAACCCAAATTGCTGCTGATATTCTGGCATTTATCAAAACTGGTGAGGCCCTAACTATACAGGCTCATGCTCACGCCCCCAGATATGAGATGTTGCTCACACTATGGCTACGAGTTGCGACACTTGCGCTTTTTCAGGACGCTTCGAGAGGCTTCGGCTCCCTAAACCACTGCTCGTGAAGCGTATTGCCGCTACTGCAAAGATTGTTGTGAGAAGGATTCGGCCAACTACCGAAGAACAGGATAGGGCAATCCGTCTTGCCACGGCTGAGAAGCTTCGTGAGGAGCTTGGTGCTCTGGTACCACCTCGGGCAGTCAGCAGTGGCCCTGTTGTTCCTTCTGAAGACGCCAGCACCGCTTCTGAGCCCTCTCTACAAGCTGAAGAAGCCGGCGGTGTCTCCGAGCCCCTTCTATCGGCTGAATAAAGGAGATAACCCTAATAAGGCGTCTAGTTGCTGACACTGCGTACCAAGCTCGGTGGAAGTGTTTAATTGCCAGTGTTAATTTGTTTAATTACGTGAATTTAACTTGAATTGAATGAGAATGGATTATGAGGGAATATATGAAATTTTTTGCGGGTCACTGTAAGGGCCAAATGTGATTCGCGAGTGCTGCTAAAGCAAACTACAATGTGCGGTGCATTGAAACAAATCGTTTTGAAGAAGCCACAGCTCATCGCGGCAGTCACGCATGACACGTGATCGGTAGGGTTAGCCCCGCCGCCATCCAGCTTTGAAGCTAGCTTCCCAGCGGGAAAACCCCCCTTTATGCATACCTCCTAAGTTTTTATTCCATGTACGCGTAATTACCGGAGTAGTCGGTCGCTACCAAAATGAAGTGCCGGATGCTTCCAAAATGCTCCAGGTATATTGCATTTGTGGGGCTGGCCGCTCGTGTATACACGTGACGATGAGGGTGGGGCGACCCTCCTAAGAACGCTCAGAGCCACTTCACGCACTTCTTTATACGCACCTCTGTATGAGAAATGCAATTCATCCACTCAACAACGGATAGTTCTCTCTACAGAAATATACAGGTAACCCCCCTGTGTCGCCCGCCTGTTCAACTGAACCTGTACTTAGACGAAGGCCTGCCAAAAGAGTAGACCCACTACACACACGGTAGCAACGACTGATCCTGCCCGCTTAGGCATTCACTGTGTGCCTTGAAATCGAACTGCAGTTGATAGAATTGGCCAGCGTATCTTCTAAGAAGCGCATACTGAAGTTTAAAATCGACCTGTTTCGCTTGAGAGGAACCGGCGTCCTCAGCTACCGGAATCGTCGGCAGACCGAGTACAAACCTCCCACTACATTGCATACTCATTACAGGAAGAGCGCTATCGGGACCGGATAAATATTTCAAAGTTGGAAGTAGTGTTGAGCTCAACCAGAGGAGAGGTCGCATAGCTGAGGTGGCTGCTGGTGTCGAGTTTCAAGAATACCTTACTAAAACTTAAATCGGGCACCACACGTTTGGCTTTCGAAGGCATGTAACGTTTACCAATAGCTTAGTTGGGACTTGCACTGCCTCTGCAACGAATGGAACCACCACTCGCCTCAAACCATGACACCAAAATGTACGCCCTGCTGCCCACGTACGCCTACCTTGACTTCAGCCTATATATGTTTCACTAGTCGCCATAACGTAAAGACGAGCCGTTCCTGTCTAACTGTAGCAAATGCAAATTGTAAACAAGAAGGATGCACAAGTAGCTGTACCAACACATGTATGGCATGCGTTGGGTGTTAGTTATCCTGCATGGGCGTCTGACTTTGCCCATGCCCCTCTAGCGACGAATCCCTTGAAACAAATCACCAAAGACGAAGAACCGAGTTCAGGTCATCCTCCATGAGGCGAGCAACGTCAACATTCGCCTTTGACTAACTGAGGTGAGCAGCGACTATAGCCACCCCGGACCAATCCACACCACGTCACAGACGGCCCCTTACGCGTTCATGCACTAGCTTTACGTCGGCAGAGCTTAAAGAGTTTGTGCAGAGGGGTTTAAATCGGAAGTCTCCGGGTATTCCATGCTCTGCGGCAACCCCACCCCCATCTACAAAGTACAACACGCGACACAAGAGCAACCGGTGCGGGGCAAGAAGCATTTCTAGCAAGCGGAACATTGGTAGGGCACTCAAAAGCATTATTTACATGGGCACAGCTGCGTCGCTTACTCGTGCTACGGCAGTAGAAGGCCGCACTTCCGCCCTGCGCACGTAACGCACACGCCGGATGTTGCGCCCAAATCGAAGAAGTACGGCCATATTCACATCCCCATCACTTCTATTTCAAATCATTTTCGTAAAATTCTCCCTAGAATTGCCTATTAAGCCTCGCTTTGGCGATTAGTTGCCGTGGGTGTGGGCCGGGCACGTTGCCTTCTTAAGGCCGTAGCGGGCAGTGGAATGCTGCCAAGAGGTTGGTACGTGAGGCAGACACGTTCCTGCATCCTCCGAAGAAGTGAAGTTGAGGTCTATAGAAATAGAGTAATGATGTATGAATGGGCTGGGTGGGTGGGTGGGGGACGGTGCGCGAGCAGCAGCCAGTACTTCGCAAGAAGGCGGTAGCCGTGGAGGCGGCTGTACGTGTCCTTCAGCAGCAGCCGGAGGAGTAACAACTGGAAGCACCCAGAGCTGACACCTGCTGTGCGCTAAGGCAAGCAGAGTTTCGGTTCTAAACAACACTTTGTCTGTTATTTGGCTCCTGCGTGTCTGCTGAACGCTCCCTCCGCCACTCGCCTCTCGTGGGGCGCTCCTCACTCACCACCGACTTCACCACTGGGGCATAATCACTCCTTGTTAACAACAAGGCGCAGCAGCAGAGGCTCGGTGGCCAGGCCACCAACAGAAGCAACTCAAACCCCTCGACCCCTCCACAACAACGCCGGCCCTTTGCCCCCCACTCAGCCAGTCTGCCACACCGTACACCTCTCGGACGCCTCTCAGCTTGCATGCTGACCTCTTCCAGCGGTTCGGAGCTGCAGAGCCGCGTAGCCTCTGCAGCTGGTCTGCCGTCAGCGCCCAGCGCTAGTGGGCTCGCCGCAGGTGCGCCGCTGTACTTGCTTCCAGCATTCCCCTACACCGTTGCGGTTCTTATTCGCCTAATACCAGTGCTATCTCCGACTGCTTTGTAGGCCGCCCACAGCTCAACCTCAGCAGTTGGGCCGCGCCTACAACGACGACGGTGGAGGTATAATAGCTGGTTAGTGCATGGGAGCGGCTCAGCGGTGCGTGCATGTGGAGGCGAAGCCGAATGCTTTCCGGAGCTCTAGAGAGCCGTCAGAGCCGTCCTGCGTAGGAGCAGCGCTGCCTCGCAGGGTGTGACGCTTCACACGAGGCGACACGCGGACTGGGGGCCATATGCAGACCGACCGAGGGCCAGCGGCCAACAGCGATAGCACCAGCACTGGCTCTGGCCTAGTATGGTTGAGCCGCCCAATGCCGCCACGGCGCAGCAGCAGCCTAGAGCGATAGCAGCACTTGCTGCAGCATCAGCAGCGCTTCGTGGTGTGTGTGTAGAGCTGCTCCGCGGCAGCTCTTCCACAATCTCCCAGTCACAGAAGCAGGCCGCACGCCTGCAGGACCGCCACACCTGCGTCTTTGTGCTGCAGCACCGTTAGCAGCTAGCACTCCGGCAGCACCTCAGCGGTAGCTTCAGCTGCCGCAGTAGCTGGGGAAACATCGCATGCACCATACATTTGACATAACGACCGCATCCGATGGGCCCGTTGACCGTTCAGACTGTGCTGTCGTCTTAAAGTAACTCAGAACTGCCCGGAGCGACTCACAGGACAAGTGAAAGAACAAAAGGATACCGTCTGTTGCGCATAGCACAGAGGATGCCTGCTGTTGAAGGCCCGGCCGCCGCTGGCGGGACAGGAGGAGGGGGCGGGGTTATGATGCTGCCTTCACACCCCTTGTATTATTTCTCCACACATAACGCATTGCGGGGGGCAGATGGGGAAGACTTGCATTTCCGCGTTTGCTTCGAAGAACTTCATGGCTCGCGCTCTTGCGAGCTAGATGTTTACCCCTTCTACGACGTACAAATGGTCAAGAGGCTCCTCATCAAAAAGCTTAGGCTCCCCGCCTCTATGCAGGTAACATATATATATATGTATATGTTGTGTCTGCAATGAATAGAAGTTCTTCTGTACACGTGTAGTGTGCGTATTCCCTCTTCTGCGCTTGCTCAAGCATGAGTCGGATATTATCTGTCCTTTTATTCAGCTATGTTCAGTTCTGATGTGCATGATATGGAGTTGCCAGTGCATCGCATCGGGCTGATGGGGTTGAAGGGGGAAGGGGGGNGGGGGGGGGGAAAGGGGGGGAAGAATTGCAAAAACAACTACTGTGTATACCCTGCTCGCGCCGTTATCACGGCATATATGGCGGGTAGTGCATGAGCTCGCTTCTTCAATGCGTGCTGGTCCAAACGTGTATCTGCATTTGTAGGCGCAAATATATGCTCACCCGTATCAATATGAATGTGATTGATTGTCCACCAACGAAATATAGGGGTTCATTCTCACATTGAACGCATTTCGTGAGTGGCCTAGCATTGGGTGTTGCTGTGCATTCAGGTAAAAGACGTACGTTTGATATTCAGGGGGAGTGAATTGCCCAACTGGCGACCCATGACCGTCTTCTTCGAAAATCCGGTCAAACGGCTGCTGTGGGCTGTTAGGGGAGGCAGTGCACAGGCTTCCATCAGGCCTTTTGCGCGCAGCCAGACCTTTCGCAGCAAAGAGCTCCTTAGGATTCTTGAAGAAGTGAGTTTCCTACTGCTCCCGTTATCTCTGCTGGTTCAGCTATACCGTGTGCTTTTTTTTCTTTGAATATTACGTGCTGGGCTGGGTTGTTCGATATTTGGGCTGGGGGCTTGTTTGTACCGGAACTAGCGATATGTTCCCATTGCAGGTGAGTGTTATGCTTGCGTTTCGTTGACGTAGCTGCTTTGCCGCCGACACAGTAGGGTGTTTGCGCTTTTTTCGGTCTTGTCGGGTGTGCAGGTCCGCCTTGGCTTTCGCAGGAACGTGGCGCCAAAACTGACTATGGATGGCACTGGTGGCACCTACATTTTGTTTGACGGCCGCCGGAGGCCAGTGGCTGTGTTCAAGCCTGAGGTGAGACAAGGCCAAAGACAAACTTCATTTTAGCATTCGTCTAGCTTCGATAGCTGTGATGCTCTGTGATGCAGTATAGATGCGTTCCCAAGCTCTACATGTTTCAGCACGTTGCGAGTTCAACGATTGCAGCTCATGGCACACCTGGACAGAGATATTCGCGATAGCGGTCTTAGGAATAGGATTTGCATGCATAATGGACAAGAGTGCTGTTTTTTTGGCAGCGCACAAGATTTGATGTCATGTTCGTTCCGGTGAATCTTGTGCACGTAGGACGAAGAAGCCTTCGCCCCGTGTAATCCACGAGGTTACGAGGGGCGCCTGGGTCAGCAGGGGCTGCGGGGAGGAGTGCTAAGCGGAGAGGGGGCGGGACGGGAGTTCGCAGCTTACCTTCTTGACGCGAGCTATGGCGGCTTTGCTGGCGTTCCAGCAACTATGATGGTGGAGGCGTGCCACCCGGCGTTCTGCAGCAAGGGCCAAATCGAAGTGGGCTTTGTGGCTTTTGTTTTGATTATGCCATACGTTATCTTCGCAGCGCTATAGTTTTCTATGTGTGTTCCCCAGTGATTACCGATGCTATGTGTGGGTCCACTGCGGGCGTATGTAATGCCGTAGCCATGTCAGTGCTTTGCTGATTCTGTGCGCGTCATCTCTTTTGGCTGTGACGGGGCGGTTCAGGTCGACGGGGACGTAATGATGAATTCATACGTCCGCAGCGAGTCGTCGCCAAGCGTTTCATGGAAAGTTGGCAGCTTTCAGGCTTTCGTGGAGGCCAAGGTGCGTCTTATTTCGTTGCGTGCGTTTGCGTGTTTGTTCTTAAATATGAAGAGCTCTTAATGAGTATGCACGAAGATGTGATCAATGTTTGTCTCTGTCTTAGTGTATAAAATGTGCAAATACGTACTTTCACCTTATTAAGGTAACACGTATGCTCAAATAGGCAACATAATTCAGTAGCGTCGGGTACGGGGTTGCTCGAAGGGATACCATGAAAAGATCCGGGCGGTAGTTAGTCGAAAGCATAAGTATCCACGTCGGATGTGCACAAATAGAAGTTTAACTTTGTGCCGTTTTCCTCGTTGACAGGAGTGTGTCGGAAACTTTGACGCTCGGCTCTTCTCGGTTGGCGATGTGCACCGTATTGCGATATTTGACTTGCGTGTCATGAACCTGGACCGGAATGACAGCAACATTCTGGTGGCTCCTGTGGTGGGTTACCAGAAGGAGTCGTCTGCTGGCAGCAGCTCTCGTAGCCTGCGTGCCTCAGGTGGGGTTGTGAAACAGATCCAGAGCAAATTGTTGCGCAGTGTTTCTGCTGTGGGCTCTTGCGGGACGCAACTTTGCGTGGCTGACAAGGCAGCAGTGGCAGGTGCGGAAACAGCAGCCTCAGCAGCGTCCGGGGTATTGACACCCGATGGAAAACCAACGAAGTGAGTGCCCAGTTTTTTCTGGCCAACAATCCGCAACCCCAGCGTAAGTGGTAGCCACACAGCCCAATTAGAGCAATTTACCCTGAGATGTTGCTTCAGGTGGTCCAACCGCAGGTTTCGCCTTATTCCCATTGACCACGGAATGATCTTGACGGACGTTCTCGATGTGGCGACCCTTGACCTAGTTTGGTTCGACTGGCCCCAAAGCAAAGTGAGGAACAGCAAGTTACTGCTGAGATGCGCTAGCTCTTCTGTTAGGGCTAAGCAGTAGCTGTTCGTTGGCGAATGTGGTCGTTGACAGGCTTTGCAAGTGTGCTACTGCAGGGGTGGTTGACTGGTTGTGCGGCTTGAAGCGGAGTTTTAAACCGTTTCAACTGTTATACAGCTCTCTGCACTGCGCAAACGCGACTGTGTATTTGGGCTGTGGTGCTGCGTGTGTTGCTTTCCATCAGGAACCGTACAGCGAAAGCGAACTGCGTCTGATATATTCATTCGACGTGGATAAGGACTTGGAGCGTTTGTCACGTCGGGTTGCCTTGAGGGATAATTGTCTGAGAACGCTTCGGCTCGCCACGAAGCTGTTGCAAATCTGCGCCCGCCACCACTTGACAGTTCGGGAGACGGCGACGATTGCAGTCCGCGACGACTTCGACGTACCTTCACCTTTGGAGCACCTGGTGAGCCTAGGAGCTTTTACTTCTGTTCCCACGGTTGCTGTTGCTGCCGCTGAGGGCTGACGTGGGGATCGCTGTATCGTCCACATATCTACCAGTCTGTTCCTCTTGTGGGCGCTACCAGTTAGCGGTGTTTTGGTCCACTGGTGTATGGCTTTTCTAATGAGATGTGCATCATGCTGGAGGGGTTTTGTTTACATGTTTGCGGGGCCCTGCAGATTCGACGAAGCCTAGAGATTTCTTACCTTGCCTTGGATTCGACGTCGTTAATGAGCACGAACAGGCTGGGCTTCGGGATAATGGATCTTGCCGAGTTGCAGGGGGACCCTGGGAAGCAGCAGGGGAGGCGCACGTCGTTCGAGGCGAAGCTGAAGAAAGCCTTCAGGAAGAAGAAAAGGGCTGGGGACGAGGAGCCTGTGGAGGAGCAAGCTGTTGACGGAAATGGAGTTTGCAGTCGCTGCGGTGGCCTCGTTCCTGCTGCTGGAGCGACCGCAGCAACCCCCCGTGGCAATACCTCAGTTAGTTGCACAGTTCCATCAACAGTTGATGCGGACGGGGAATTAGACAGTGAAGACCTGGAGGAGAGACCACTTGTCCGTTCCTGCACGACCATTGAGGCGTGGAGCGACGCGCGCTCCCCAGTAGGGGCACATGCTGCTGCGGACGCTTGTGGCGAACCAAGAGAGTGTCGCAACACCGCTGCTGCAGCTCTTGCCCGAGGAACAGCTCAACCAGCTGACCAGCGTCTCACTGCAACTGAGAACGCTGGGGAGCTGGCGCCTCCTGGGAGGGTGAATGCAGAAGGTGGACGACAAGCTTCGGGCGGCATTGCGCCTTGCCGATGCGGGGAAAGCGTTCAGCGGCGCAGCAGCAGCAGCATCGGCGATTCTGTGGACAGCAGCAGCGACAGCGAGCTAAGCAGCAACAGTCTGAGCACAAGTAGCAACGACGGGACGCAGGGTAGCTGGACGAGCAGCCACAGTGACGAGGACAGCAGCAAGTCGGCATCGGAAGTGGAGTCACGGCTGGCGCCCCCCACCTTCGGTAGCTTCCAAGCACCGGGGGCGGCTGGAGGGCCCCTAAGGCACCTTCCTAGCGCTGCCTTGTTCCGATACCCATCGGGGGAGCCGCGCCCTGTAGGACGCAATAAACGGCGAACAGCCCGTAACAGAAGACGCAAGACAGAAACAGAGACAGAGACAAAGACGGACGATGCAGCCGCTGCTCTCCCCTCGCCACCTCGCAATGAAGCAGCCGTGTTTGGCAGCAGACACACGAAGGGCACCGTCAGACGGTACGTTGCTGTCCCATCATCTTCATCCAGCTTGCTAAGACGAACAACTGTGACAACGCCAACAAATGTAATGTTGGTGGATTGCCTCTTAGAAACCTACGGCAACCGCACGACGAAGGCGGTTCAGCTGTTGCATCTCTCCTATTTGCTCTGTCACTGCTTGCTCTATCGATAGGATGTATCTATGTGAATTTATCCATCCATACATTCACACATATCTTTACCTCCACATACGTGTACACACTCATATCTTCACTGCGATGTGTTTATAGGCTTAACGGGACGGCGCGAGGCACCGGATGCCGGCCAAAGAAACAACCATCAGCGACGACAAGCACGTGGAGTCTGACGGACTCGAGCGGTCGTGTGATTCTGCTCGACTGGCGTGACGGCCGCCTTGAGAAGTGAGGCCCGCTCTCTGTCTACTCCATATGCATACACGTACACTGTAAATGTGCATGTTTTTCAAGCTCTTTGCAGATACAATAAGTGAATGCAGCTTGGTTTTCTGCGTAGATATAGTTAGTGGACATGTTTAGCACAAGTCTTTGCCAACACAAATGCTTCGGCTTCCGTGAGTACTGGAAAGCTTCGCAGGAGGGGTACAAGGTTCCTGCGGCTGTTTCTTTTTCATGTTGTGGCATTCATTCGTTTTCCTTTTCGACTTTCTTCTTGAAAGTATCAGTATGAATCGTGTAGAAGTGGAACCGCGGTTGCGCTTCACTTTCAATGCCGTATATGTTGCGGTTTTGTGTTTGCATAGGCTTTTTTTCGAGGTGTACGAATCTCTGCTAAGACAGCACATAGTGCACAACCATCCTCAGTGGTATACATACCCGTACAACGGAGAGGCGATTGAACGAAGCGAACGTAGACAGCAGACGTTTCGTCGGGAGGAGAGCGCGACGGTTGCCACACCGGTTGTCGCCGCGCCAACAGTGCAAGCAAATTCGCAGCGAGTCCATGCAACAAACACACAGCGCAGGCTTAGCTCTGAGGCAAGTGATGATGCCAGTGCCGCTGCTGCAGGCCCCCAATTAACAAATAAACATCTCAGGGCTGTGCAGCAACCACAACCACCGTCACCAGGGCAAAACGCTGACAGGGCGCCAGCAGCATCTCGCCAGACGCGCTTCAACATTTCACCAGATGCCTAAGTACGATCCTTCGTCCACCGATGCAGAGACAAAGGAGCATATTGATTTTTCTCACGCTGATGGCCTGCCCAGTCCAGCTTGCTTATCCTGGGCGAGGCTGCGTGTCAGTGAGGTTCTGCGAATGACACGGCACACCAAATTAACAAGCCCGTAGTGGACCTCTGAACAATCGACAGCTTTGCAGCGAACGCGGCCTATTCGCTCGTGGTGTCGACGGTTTCCGGTTATCTTCTGCACACGCAGGTGTGCCGCTATTGTTGCTTGTTGCATGTTAGGAGGCAGAACAGATGGGAGAGCAGATGGGGGAGTACATGGGACAGTTTGTTTCCAAAGATACTTTTCGTGTGGCAGCGAGGCCGACACCGGCAGATTCGCAGAGCAGAGCCGGCTGCGCTTCGACTTGCGCTTTCTCGTTGGTTGCTGCCAAGAGTCAGGGAACACGGCAGGCGATCCGTACAAATGCCTGGCTGCCTGCATGCGTGCATGCCCCTCTCCCCGTTTCGATCATTACACGCATTGTGGCGCAGTTGTAGGAGGGGTTACATAAGCATAAGCTTCTCCTGCGCAGGCGACGCATGGGTTGTGTGTACATATAACGGGGAGCCACGAGGCTGGCGGTTGCCAGCAGGGCAAATGGTTTTTTCTAACTCTTACATTGGCTGCTTTTCTGCCAGCTGCTTGAAGTATACTTTGTTTGGAGTTAACTTGATTGTTGATCTTTACTCCTTTGTTTCTCATGCATATATATTCTTAGTTCTATATATGAAACTATACATTAGAGTTACGTTGATATCACTGACCGTAGTCGCTGCTCGTATTTACCAGCTCGGCAGCTGGCTGCCAAAGTTGTGAATCCTCACGACAATACAGAGCTGGGATGCAGTTGAGGCGCTACACATGGTAGTGGTAGCTCGATCACGCACTACAAAAATAACACTGAAACATCATCACGTAACCGAATACAACCGAAGCATGAAACACGCACTACACAGCACACGACTAAGAAGTGATCAGGTACTAGACAACGGTGAAGCTTAGTAATGAACCACACAAAGCAGCAGTATACAGTAATCACATATTGCTCAACATAACAGTTGAACATAACCATGTACTACAGACGAGTCGGCATACGCAGTGACCCCCGTACCTCAGTATCTAATAGTATATTTGCGAGCAAAAATTTTCCTTACTTACGTTGAGAATTTGCGCATATTGATTTAAATTGAGAATTAGGAATGCGAAGGAGGGAATAATATATACAATTGTGAGCAAGAATGACTCATTCTTCACCCTGCAGACTCACGGGTTGTGGCGCGGCAGCGGAGACCAACCCCACTGCCTGTGCAACACAGCTGAGTTGGTGTTTTGTCTGCTTGTTGCAGGTGTTCTCATGAAGTTATATTGGTTTAATTTTGCAGGAATTATGAATATAACATATATTGACAACAATACGACCATAGACACGTTCTAGACACTACACCCCCCACCCACATGTATAGGGCCTTGTCCAGCTAAGCGCTGAATCCCGAAGCCATTCTTTTTTTGTATTGTTCATCTCGGGGAGAATATGGCGGCGTCACCTACTGATCTGGCAAGTATTCCCCGTGAAGAAGTTCTGCCTAGATGCTGCAGCGCACCGTCTAGACTAAGCGGCTACGCTACAGTGCTGCAGTCAATCCATATTGACTCTGGGGTGTATTCGGGGTTTATTCTGGCGACAGTTGTAATCGTGCAAATCTTTTTCACATGAATGTGTTTGAACTGCTTGAGAGCGCCTGGAGCTGTGTGTGCTTATGCCGGCGTATCTTTATGCGGCGAATCTTAACAGAACGAGAGAAAAGAAGGAAACTGAGAGCACTCCTTTTGGGTGTTGTTTGCAGCCTCTTAAGTATGCAGATCCTGAGCTGTATGCCCTCATAGTGAAGGAGAAGGAGCGGCAAGTCGACTGCATTGAACTGATTGCTTCTGAAGTGGGTTAACCTGACCTGAAACCTGACAGGTATCGGATCATGATCTCAGCTATTGATGAACTCAACAGCAACGGCTCTGCTTTCCCTCTTCATGTTGTTTTTTTTGCTTTCTATAGAATTTCGTGAGCACGGCGGTACAAGACTGCCTCGGCAGCTGTCTGACGAACAAGTACTCTGAAGGCCTCGTCGGCGCGCGTTACTATGGGGGCATGGAAATTGTGGATCAGATTGAATCTCTTTGCATGCAACGCGCCAAGGAAGCGTTTCGCCTTGACCCAGAAGAATGGCATGTAAACGTACAGCCTCTCTCCGGCAGCCCCGCTAACTTCGCCGTCTTTATGGCCCTCCTGCAGCCGCATGATCGATTCATGGGCCTCGGTCTCAATGACGGTAATGCTTGTGCATGCATGCATGCACGCATGCACCCATGCATGCNGTGCAGAATAGCAGTTACTTGTCGCCCAGGTTCGGCCTCCAGTGCCGTGTAGGTAAGCAGCAGCTACTGTTGCTGCGAAGCGCTGCATTGCTGCTGCTGCTGCTGCTGTTCCTGTTGCTGCTGTGGTGTCTACACAGGGGGTCACCTGACGCATGGGGCGTACACCCCGTCTCGGCGCATCAGTGCAACCTCTCTCTTCTTTGAGTCGCTTCCTTATGGCCTCGACCCCAAGACCGGGCTTATAGACTACGATGAGCTGGAGAGGCTGGCGACGCTTTTCCGGCCAAAGCTGATCATCTGCGGGCACTCTGCTTATCCACGGTACGCCAAAGTTGTTGTATACTTAATACATATTAGAATTTCGGAGTGCCTTTATGCTTTCTTTTCTCTTCCTCGGGTTTCACATCACCGCTGGCGGAGAAGTTGAAGGCTTATAAGGGTTTGCCTGTATCTGAAGCTCGCAGTTTCGGCTGTATGCTGGTGTATTTTCTTATTTTCCTGTTTTCTACACTCCGCACAGTATGTGTGTACTCCTATTACAACTCAAAGTTTCTATGAGTGGTATTCTTTCTCATCGCAGGCTGCTGGATTATAAACGCTTTCGGGCTATTGCTGATAAAGTTGGCGCTTTCCTCTGGTGCGATATGGCGCACATCAGCGGTTTCGTTGCTGCAGGCATTTTTGAATCGCCGTTTGACTACTGCGATGTTGTCACCACGACGACGCACAAAACCCTCAGGTGTATAGAAACTCCCCCGCTGAAACGAAACCCATACGCGCAATCCTCTCTCNGACGCACAAAACCCTCAGGTGTATAGAAACTCCCCCGCTGAAACGAAACCCATACGCGCAATCCTCTCTCTCCCCTCATCTGTTGTGTTTAGTTTAGTGTGCCTCTCATAAATCAGGAAGTATATATATGCGTGCATGCATGCATACCAGTGCGCGTATCGTATCTCTTGCTGCATTGCACTTTGCACATGAGTTGATAGTCATAGGCCGGCATATTTCCTTCTACGGGCTAGCCAATGCACAGATATGAATATTCATTTGGTTGTGCCTCGCGAGACTGTCCATGTTTTGTATATATATTCGTATCTTGCATGCGTGCATGCGCGTATTGTGTGCAGGGGGCCCCGCAGCGGTATGATATTCGTGAACACCAAACGAGTGCCAAATGGGGCCTCCAGAGTCGACGCAGCGGTCTTTCCAGGCCTTCAAGGGGGACCTCACGAGAACCACATTGCTGCTGTTGCTCACCAACTCAAACAGGCAAGCGAAGCACCGCCTGCCTCACCTCAGAGGCACAAACATGCAATATTATCTTTTCTGCTTCACCGCATGCGCAGAGGGGGCTGAGACCTTCCCCCCGACGAATGAATAACTGAACAAACACCCATATATGTGAATCTATGCGTGCTTGCACTCAACTGCTGGTTGGCAGTTTTAATACGAAATGCTAGGGAAGAAAGTGGTTTGATAGTTGCGCTGTTTGCTGGAGGTACACGTCTGCATTGCAGACGTGTACACCGGAGTGGAAAGTCTATTCACAAAACGTGTTAGACAACTGCAAGCTGTTGGCAGCTGAGTTACAGAGCCACGGCCTGCAGCTCGTCACCGGCGGGACGGACAACCACTTGCTGCTCTTGGACTTGAAACCACAAGGGTTGACGGGTGCGTTGTGTAGATACATGTATGATGAGAAAGCTGTTTGTATCTGCATGTGCGTTCTGCTTCCTGAACAGCCATTCCTGGTGTCCAGTGGTCCTCAATATCCTCTCTGCAGCCCTCTACCGATCCGGAAACACAGCGAGTCTACCTCACCCTGAGCGCCACTTTCTTCGTTGTTGCACGGAAACACCCTGAGGTTTTGAAACTACATTCACGTGAATACAGTGCGCTTGAGGTTGTGACGAATGCTTGTGCTTATCATAGGGGCGAAGCTTCAGTTGGTCTGCGACGCTGTGAACATCACGCTGAACAAAAACTCAATCTCGGGCGACTCACCAGGCATTCCTACCGGTGCGGGAGACAACAAAAAATCTTTTCTATATTTGGTTTCAGCTTAGGGTGCTCATGAGAAGGAAGGCTGTCGCTTAATGAATAAATACTAGCTACTGTAGTGATAATAGGTTTATCTCCTCCATACGGATGGAAATAATGTATTAGTATTAGAATAAAAAACATATGTACGTGGGTGAGTTTCATTTTTGTTTGCTGGGATGTGCTGGCAGGCGTGCGCATCGGTACCCCCGCCATGACGACT